>NC_064818.1:13615983-13663540 GCF_023721935.1 Panthera uncia | reverse complement strand
GGGGGGGGGAGAAATTCAACAGTCATTATTAAATAGCCCGTCTACCGAAAAGCAAGGGAACCACATAAACCTCAGTTTTCTAACTCTGAAGGTGGGTGTTTTCATTCACTTTAAGGGGATTCACTGAGAACCGCGTGCAGTCGGGTCAGTGGGTTTCCGGTAACACAGACGAGTAACGCGAGAACACGGGCTCAGCCTGAACGCAGCCTCATCTCCAAATCCCCATCCCCGATAAATAAGGTTGGGCCATCGCTCATTATCTCAATGACTAAAAACAAAACTGAAACTGTAAACGTGAGCAGAAAGACGCCCTTCGTGTAGCAGCTGTCCTCCAGGGTGCACACGCCTACCTGCTCTCCTCCTCTGCGTGGGGCTTCTGCAGCGTGTGATTGAGCGGGAGAGCGGAGAGGAACCTCTCCGTGGGCCCAGCCTCCAGAGAGCCGAGCTGCACTTCCGGCGTCCGGTCGGTGGCCTCACACACCGTGGCCAAGGCAGCCATGCTAATGACCCTCTGGACCTGCGTGCCCAGCGTGGGCTCCTGAGGGGGAAACGGAACAATCTTATTTCACGTAGGCCAGTCCCACCCAGGCAGGACCCGACAGCCCAGCCTATGGACGCCGCACACCCTCCCGTCCCCCTCCCGGCGACCGCCCATCAGTGAGAACAAGAGGGAACCCGACCCCGCCCGTCAGGTTCGGTCCGTTCGCTTCGCCACTTCCGTACGGATGGGCGGTGAACAAATGTAAGGTGGCAATAAAAATTCAGCAGTTCCGACTAAGAAGACAACTGGATCGCTTCGATTTGGGGGGTGGGTCCCTGGAAGCAGTCCCGTGACGGATGAGCCGCACACAGAGCCCGCGAGTATACGTGAAGCAGCACTTCTCCTTCTTTTTCCTACCCACGTACGCATTCGGACACATTTCTACGGGGGAGTCTCGCTTTCACTGTCTGGCTGGAGTGTGTGAAGGGAAACAAGGCTCCAGGCGTACATGCAAATAATTCCTCCGCTCAGCTGTTAGCTGCCTTGGGAGAGGGGACACGGCACAGCGACCAGGAGCTACTCATGAACCACCGGGAAGAGGTCTGAATCCCGGCTCTGAACTCAATACCGGCCTGCCTGTGGACACGGCACACCTTAGCTTTCTCACCTGTAAAATGGGGACAATAATAGAATCTACCCTTCAGTGTTGTGACGGTTAAACAGATGGGAGGATTTCACGGGTAGCGCTTGATGCTCTACGGGCAGGAGCGCAAAGGAAGGAAACCAACACGGCCTGGCGTCGCACTGAGACGGGAAACCCATTACCACCACCACAGAAGCCAGGAGTGCAGGCCAGAACCCAACACACGGAAAACAGCTGCATCGAGAGTCTGAAAGAGGGCTCCCCAATACTACCAGCCCGAGAGGACCTCTCTGCTACTCATTCCGTTCCTCCCCCCCAACCCCCCGTAAAATAAATCCACTATCTCTACGGATAAATTGTGCGTAGCGACACTGTCACCACAAGAAGTAAAATTCAGTGTTACTTTTAGTCAGTATGGTCCCTGTTAACCTTAACATAGTTCAGTGAATTACTAAAACAAGCCATCTTTTAAGAATCACTGTGATAGGGTTCATGATTTTGGTCTACATTCAAAGCTCACAAAGTCCTCTCACGGTGCGAATGCATTAATACATACCGGACAAGATGTGGAAGTACTAATCAGGCTTCCTTATCATTTTCTTTTGGGACAGTTCTTAAAAACAACTTTAAAAACTACATTACTAAAGCAATCATGTACATTCTCTGTTTTAATTAGCAGCCTGGACTTTCTGTGTGCCAGACGCTGTTCAAAAGTCTTAGCATGTATGAGCTCACTTTAACTCTCATGATCAACTCTGTAACCCTCATTTTGCAGTGGTGGTAAATGAGGCACAGAGACGTTAAGTAACTTCCTCAAGGTCACACAGCTAGCAAGGTTAAACACAGGATCCACATCTAGGAAGTCTAACCCCAAAGCCTGTGCTCATAACCACTACGCCTTTTTATGCCATGTTGGTTTTTTTTTTTTTAATGAAATTTATTGTCAAATTGGTTTCCATACAACACTCAGTGCTCATCCCAACAGGTGCCCTCAAACCCATCACCCATCCACCCCTCCCTCCCACCTCCCATAAACCCTCAGTTTGTTCTCAGTTTTTAGGAGTCTCTTATGTTTTGGCTCCCTCCCTCTCTAACCATTTTTTTTTTCTTCCCCTCCCCCATGGTCTTCTGTTAAGTTTCTCAGGATCCACATAGGAATGAAAACATATGGAATCTGTCCTTCTCTGTATGACTTATTTCACTTAGCATCACACTCTCCAGTTCCATCCACGTTGCTACAAAAGGCCATATTTCATTCTTTCTCATTGCCACGTAGTACTCCATTGTGTATATAAACCACAATTTCTTTATCCATTCATCAGTTGATGGACATTTAGGCTCTTTCCATAATTTGGCTATTGTTGAGAGTGCTGCTATAAACATTGGGGTACAAGTGCCCCTATGCATCAGTACTCCTGTATCCCTTGGGTATATTCCTAGCAGTGCTACTGCTGGGTCATAGGGTAGGTCTATTTTTAATTTTTTGAGGACCCTCCACACTTTTCCAAAGCGGCTGTACCAGTTTGCATTCCCACCAACAGTGCAAGAGGGTTCCCGTTTCTCCACATCCTCTCCAGCATCTTAGTCTCCTGTTTTGTTCATTTTAGCCACTCTGACTGGCGTGAGGGGATATCTGAGTGTGGTTTTGATTTGTATTTCCCTGATGAGGAGTGACATCGAGCATCTTTTCATGTGCCTGTTGGCCATCTGGATGTCTTCTTTAGAGAAGTGTCTATTCATGTTTTCTGCCCATTTCTTCACTGGATTATTTGTTTTTCAGGTGTGGAGTTTGGTGAGCTCTTTATAGATTTTGGATACTAGCCCTTTGTCCAATATGTCATTTGCAAATATCGTTTCCCATTCTGTTGGTTGCCTTTTAGTTTTGTTGATTGTTTGCTGTGCAGAAGCTTTTTATCTTCATGAGGTCCCAATAGTTCATTTTGGCTTTTAATTCCCTTGCCTTCGGGGATGTGCCAAGTAAGAAATTGCTGCGGCTGAGGTCAGAGAAGTTTTTTCCTGCTTTGTTCTCTAGGGTTTTGATGGTTTCCTGTCTCATATTTAGATCCTTTATCCATTTTGAATTTATTTTTGTGAATGATGTAAGAAAGTGGTCTAGTTTCATCCTTCTGCATATTGCTGTCCAGTTCTCCCAGCACCATTTGTTAAAGAGACTGTCTTTTTTCCATTGGATATTCTTTCCTGCTTTGTCAAAGATTAGTTGGCCATACATTTGTGGGTCTAGTTCTGGGGTTTCTATTCTATTCCATTGGTCTATGTGTCTGTTTTTGCGCCAATATCATGCTGTCTTGATGGTTACAGCTTTGTAGTAGAGGCTAAAGTCTGGGATTGTGATGCCTCCTGCTTTGGTCTTCTTCTTTAAAATTACTTTGGCTATTCGGGGCCTTTTGTGGTTCCATATGAATTTTAGGATTGCTTGTTCTAGCTTCGAGAAGAATGCTGGTGCAATTTTGATTGGGATTGCACTGAATGTGTACATAGCTTTGGGTAGTATTGACATTTTAACAATATTTATTCTTCCAACCCATGAGCACGGAATGTTTTTCCGTTTCTTTATATCTTCTTCAATTTCCCTCATAAGCTTTCTATAGTTTTCAGCATACAGATCTTTTACATCTTTGGTCAGCTTTATTCCTAGGTATTTTATGATTCTTGGTGCAATTGTGAATGGGATCAGTTTCTTTATTTGTCTTTCTGTTGCTTCATTATTAGTGTATAAGAATGCAACTGATTTCTGTACATTGATTTTGTATCCTGTGACTTTGCTGAATTCATGTATCAGTTCTGGCAGACTTTTGGTGGAGTCCATCGGATTTTCCACGTATAATATCATGTCATCTGCAAAAAGTGAAAGCTTAACTTCATCTTTGCCAATTTTGATGCCTTTGATTTCCTTTTGTTGTCTGATTGCTGATGCTAGAACCTTCAACACTATGTTAAACAACAGCGGTGAGAGTGGACATCCCTGTCGTGTTCCTGATCTCAGGGAGCAAGCTCTCAGTTTTTCCCCATTGAGGATGATATTAGCTGTGGGCTTTTCATAATGCCTACTTATGATGTTTAAGTATGTTCCTTCTATCCCGACTTTCTTGAGGGTTTTCATTAAGAAACGATGCTGAATTTTGTCAAATGCTTTTTCTGCATCGATTGACAGGATCATATGGTTCTTATCTTTTCTTTTATTAATGTGATGTATCACATTGATTGATTTGCAAATGTTGAACCAGCCCTGCAGCCCAAGAATGAATCCCACTTGATCATGGTGAATGATTCTTTTTATACGCTTTTGAATTCGATTTGCTAGTATCTTATTGAGAATTTTTGCATCCATATTCATCAGGGATATTGGCCAGGGATATTCTCTTTTTTTACTGGGTCTCTGGTTTAGGAATCAAAGTAATGCTGGCTTCATAGAATAAGTCTGGAAGTTTTCCTTCCCTTTCTATTTTTTGGGATAGCTTGAGAAGATAGGTATTATCTCTGCTTTAAATGTCTGGTAGAATTCCCCTGGGAAGCCATCTGGTCCTGGACTGATAAGAATACGGTAATTGCAGGGGACTTTAATACTCCGCTTACAACATTGGATAGATCATCTAGACACAGGATCAATAAAGAAACAAGGGCCCTGAATGATACACTGGATCAGATGCACTTGATAGATATATTCAGAACTCTGCATCACAAAGCAACAGAATATACTTTCTTCTCGAGTGCACATGGAACCTTCTCCAAGATAGATCACATACTGGGTCACAAAACAGCCCTTCATAAGTATACAAGAATTGAGATCATACCATGCATACTTTCAGACCACAATGCAATGAAGCTTGAAATCAACCACAAGAAAAAGTCTGGAAAACCTCCAAAAGCATGGAGGTTAAAGAACACCCTACTAAAGAATGAATGGGTCAACCAGGCAATTAGAGAAGAAATTAAAAAATATATGGAAACAAATGAAAATGAAAATACAACAATCCAAATGCTTTGGGATGCAGCGAAGGCAGTCCTGAGAGGAAACTACATTGCAATCCAGGCCTATCTCAAGATATAAGAAAAATCCTAAATACAAAATCTAACAGCACACCTAAAGGAAACAGAAACAGGACAGCAAAGACACCCCAAACCCAGCAGAAGAAGAGAAATAATAAAGATCAGAGCAGAAATAAACAATATAGAATCTAAAAAACTGTAGAGCAGATCAATGAAACCAAGAGTTGGTTTTTTGTAAAAATAAACAAAATTGATAAGCCTCTAGCCAGGCTTCTCAAAAAGAAAAGGGAGATGACCCAAATAGATAAAATCATGAATGAAAATGGGATTATTATAACCAATCCCTCAGAAATACAAGCAATTATCAGGGGATACTATGAAAAATTATATGCCAACAAACTAGACCACCTGGAAGAAATGGACAAATTCCTAAACACCCACACACTTCCAAAACTCAAACAGGAAGAAATAGAAAGCTTGAACAGACCCATAACCAGTGAAGAAATTGAATCAGTTTTATGCCATGTTTAAGAAAAGCTTATAGGTACTAAAATCTAGAGGAAAATACACATACACATAAGTTATCCCCAAAACAAGAAAGACAAATACTACAATGGAGGCATAAAGAATAGGTAAATAAATGAGTCACTGACCCAAGTTGGGCCCTATAAGGACCAGGCAGATTACTGACAAGCATTGTCAGTGGAAGGAGCGGACAGAAAGCCTAGATGGGGAAGGATGTGGCGTGTGCTTGTCGTCCGTGAAGCTCTACGAGGTGGCCTAGCGTGACTACAGCAAAATGGTACTGGTTGGGGGAGGAGTAGAGGGGGAACAGTGTAAGACCAGGGCAGACAATGAGGTCGAGAGGCAAGGATGGGGGATGCTGGATATGTTCGTACACGTTATATGTCATATATCAGATATTATGTATGTTATATGTCACATACCATATATTGTATACATTGAGACACATTAACGTGTCCCTTACTGGTTGGTATGGAGGCAAAGACTCAGTGCAAATCCACAATCTGTATCTAAATGGTCTTAAGACTGAAGTCACCACGCCTTTGTTATATACCTAATATTAGGATAGGAGTCCCAGTCTTCATCAAATATTATGAACAAAGGATACTATGTTAAAGTTAAATTTCAGCGGACACTTTTCATGTCAGAATATTGTATGATAATCAAATACGTATTCTACGTACGCCTCATTCAACCGAATTATACACCCTGAATCAAGGATTACCTGTCCATGGTCCATCTCTTGAAGATGCCGAATGGATGCATTTTTCAAAGGAGAAATAACTCTCCAAATGGGGTTGCCTCGTTTCCACCCGACCTTCGAATGGAGATTTATAAGCTCAGTTAATACCGTCAGGTATAAATGGCAACGATCCAGATCGGAAACCTAAGACAGACAACAAAACACGTTAACACGCAGGGCTCGTGGTTTTCATCAACCTGTGAGAGTTCAGACAGAAAATAAATTACCTTATTTAAACGCAGTAAAACAAGATACTAATAAGAGAAAACAAGCCATCTCCTCCAAGAGGCCCTCCATAATCTCCCCGAGCAGAGCTGAAGACTTCCTTCCCTGTGCTGACACAGCGACTGCACTCAACGCAACTGCAGCACACGTCACCATTTACTCCTCTTGCTGGCGCTCTGATCACGAGACCCTGGAAGGCAGAGACTGTGTCCTACCAACTCTTGCGTCCCAGGGCCAACACGTCATAAATAATGACAACTAGAACAAGGAAACTGCCTTTGTTTCAGGCAGATTGCGACACTCTGTTCTCACTAGGAAGGCTGCGGTCCCACCTCCCTAAGACGATGACTGAGTTTCAGAGAGGACACGCGGCTCACCCAGCATCTCAGGGCTGGTGTGTAGGAGAGGTGGAACTGAACGCCTTGTATCTGAGACTCGTAGACACGTGCTTCAGTCCAGCTCTACCACCCACCGGCCCCGTGATCTAACCTCCGCAGGCCTGATCCCTCATCCACAAAATGCGGAGGGTAACGTCCACCCGTCACGGGGGTTCTGAAACAACTGAAAGTATGCTAAGTGGAGGAGCCCCGAATGGTGGGCCTGACGATTACTACCGTGCTCATTATGGATGATATCCTCGGAGGCCTTCCACCACACCAGGAAGCACAGAATTCATCCATTTAATCAGTTTTTACTGAGCAGCCACCACATGTGAGGCACTCCAAGGGCCGGGCCCCCGGGGCAGACAGGAAGGAACAGCTGCAGGAGCTGGTGGAGACCGGGGACACTGGGGTGAGACTGAGGGACAGAGTGCCAGGGAGGATTCTTAGAAACTGGCCGGACGGTGGTACATTCACTGAGAAGGGAACGGTGAGGGCTTCAGTTCTGAATGGCTGAAGTGTGACAGATGCAACTGGGCCATCAAAGAGCGCTAGGGTGACGGGGCGGTAGGCTGGGGAAAGCAGCTGGCGGTGAAGACAGAGAGGTAGGGTCCCTGGCACCACCAAAGCTGGGGGTGCAGCCTAGAGGGCCTCCCTCAACAGAGGAGCGTGAGAAAATAAGGGCACGGGCCACCCTTACAAAAGCGCCAATGTTCAGGGGTGCCGGGGTGGCTCAGTGGGTTGAGCGTCCGACTTCAGCTCAGGTCATGATCTCATGGTTCACAGGTTCAAGCCCTGTGTTGGGCTCTGTGCTGACAGCTCAGAGCCTAGAGCCTGCTTCGGATTCTGTGTGTGTGTCTCTCTCTCTCTGCCCCTCCCCCACTCGTGCGCGCTCTCTCTCTCTCTCTCTCTCTCTCTCTCAAAACAAAACAGAACAAAACAAAAAACACTAAAAGTGCTGACGTTCAAGTCTATGTAGTAGAGAACGGACGTTCAAACAGAAGTGGGGGTGACGGCAGAGCGATGGGGCCACAACCAGGACAGGAAGGTGTCACAGATGCTGAGGACGCCTGGTGTTTCCAGGGGGGAGTGGTTGATGTGTCCAGCGGGGCTGAGGAGTCAAGGAAACTAGGACTTGAAAAGCACCCATTTGGTTTATGACAACTTTAGAGACAGCTATTTCCGTGTGACAGAAGAGGCAGAAATCAGAGAACAGAGTGGCAGGGTGTGTTTATAAACAAGCTGACAAAGAGAGGAAAACTGAAGGGACCGTGGAATTGAGAGGGTCTTTAAGATGAGGGGCTCTTAAGTTGTTTCAGTGCTCATGAAAAAAAAATCCAAGAGACAAGGAGAGGCTGAAAATACGAGAGAGAGAGAGACAGAGAGAGAGAGAGACAGAGAGACAGAGACAGAGAGACAGACAGAGAGAGGAGGGAGGGAGGGGAGAGAGCGAGAGGGAGGGAGGGAGGGAGAGAGGGGATGGACAACCGTAAGGTTCTTGAACGGATGGAACAGTGCAGACCGCTGTGCTCTACAGGAACCCGGGAAGGCGGGAGATGGGTTCAGGTGTGGCAGCTGCTGGTCCCACGTTGGGGGGATGCAGTGTTCCCCGGGGGGGGTGCAGTGTGCCTGAGGGGGGGCAGTGCGCCGGAGCAGCCTGCAGCCGAGCGAGGGTCCTCCCTCGCTCCGATTCCACGGCCTCACGTAGGCAACTCGAAATCAGCCATGGAAACTGATGTGATACTACGAACCTGTCTTTTTTTTCCCTGAAAGCTGGTTGTTAAATAAAATCACATTAATCCTTGCCCCTTTTTCTTTTAAAAGTTTGTTTATTCTGAGAGACAGAGACAATGCAAGTGGGGGAGGGGCAGAGAGAGCAAGAGAGACCGCGAGAGCAAGAGCGAGAGCGAGAGCGAGAGCGAGAGAGAGAGAGAGAGAGAGAGAGAATCCCAAGTGGGCTTTGTGCTGACAGCCCAGAGCCCGACTTAGGGCTTGAACTCATGAAACCACAAGATCGTGACCTGAGTGGAAATCAAGAGTCTGATGCTTAACCAACTGAGCCACCCGGGCGCCCCTAGTCCTTCCCCATTTAAAGCTATTTTTAGCTTTAAATTCCAAACAAACCAAAACAGTTATGTTCTGTAACGGGTACATGGAGGCTCATTATACTTCTTTTGTGTATGTCTGAAAATTTCCCTAATAGAAAGATAATGTAATACTGGTGGTAATAAAGTGATATTGACGCAAAACAAACCCAAAGAGTTACTTCTTTATGAACCGCCTTCTTCGGAACATATGTGTAGCAATGCCACTATGAGCAACTGCTTAATAAGAAGAAAGCTAAACACTCCCCCCCCCCCCACTCCAACGGGCTTTTTCTCCATATATCTTTGCCTTCCTGTCGTAACAATTCAGGTCTTGCAGCATAAAACTTGCCTTTTTTGTATTTTCACACTTGCCCATGAGGCTTTCAAATGTACTTAAGTGAGTATTCTAAAGAAAAGGTGAAATAAGCATATTTTCACGCTTTGTTCACAATCTATTGATTCTAAACCCTTAACATTCATCCCTAGAGATTTCAACCAAAAAAAAAAAAAAATGAAGAATAAGCATTCCTACATGAATTGGCATTTTCAAAATATTCTTGAAGAAAAAGGGAAATTACTTTCTTTCCTTTTTTTTAATTCCAGCATAGTTAACATACAGTGTTATATTAGTTTCAGGTGTTATTTTTCTCAGCTGTCCTAGAAGAAACAGTCTGTGGAGAATAGAGACAGAGCAGGTAAGGAGGACGCTTACCTCAGAACTGACTGCTTTCTACTCTGTGTTTCAGAATCACTTGCAGAGCTTTGGAAACATACATGGACTATTACCTGGTCCCACCCCAAACATCCCAAATCAGAATCTCTGGATCCTACGAACCAAATACACACCGAATATGCTAAATATTCCAGATATGTTGCACCATGCAAAACTCCCTAGCCCCTGGAAGTAGATGTATTATCTCCATCTTGCAGATGAGGAAACTAAGGCTCAGAAAAGCTACATAACTTTCCCAAGGACTTGGTTATGACTCAGATGGAATGAAAGTAAGGAGGAGACTCCGAAGCTTGTGTTTTTTTCTGCTTCCAAAGGTGTCTTCTCCAGAAACCATCACATTAGTTTTCTCGATTTAATACAGTGCCTGCCAGTAAGTAATCACTCAAATATTGACGAAAAGAATGAAAAGTGACTCCTAGGAATACTTACACTGCTCAGTTCATTCATGGTAAGCCGTCGAAGAATAAATTCAGAAATGCTCTCTGCAGTAGACATGACAAAGTTCTGAAGAAGAGTAAACACCTCATCTGTACAGGAAAAAAAGTGTGCAGCTGAATGACAGATGTTAAGTTCCTCGGTACAAGAAAAATGCCAGATTTTCTAGTAAAAGTACATCTATGTTAAGCACGTGAGTGAATCACTAACCAAAACTGAATTCCAATAAAACAACAGTCATTAGTATTATGGGGAAATCTTCAATTCACCTTAAAACTCATTTAGGAGTTTTAGTTCTGGATAAGATGGAACAGGGACACACCAGCCTCTCTCACTATAAAACCCAGACTGAATAACTGAGCAGCTATGTGGAGACTCTACAAGGTAGAAAGTAGTGGGAGGATTCAGAAAGCAGTAACACCAAACACAGTGACCTTGGTCTTCCTGCAGACTGGAACCACGTGCAGGAGCAGTCAAGAAAGCAGGCAGCCTGATGGGCCCTAACTTTCTCATCAGAGAATGAAAAGGGGGGAACCCCAGAGGAGCAGACAATGAGTCCTTAGGAGATTCCTGAGAGAGAGGTACTCAGGTAAATAGCCCCAGAAAGTGGTCTGTGAACTGCTGGGCTCCCCCCGAGCTGCCCTGCATGGACCGGCTACTAAGCAGCATCCCAAAGACTTTCGGAACTCAACTAACAGAGAGACAGCTGCCCACGTCCCAGACTGGCCACTGGGAGGATCACATGTCAAGGTCAAGACCACACCACAAAGGATCGGAAAACAAAAGTGACAGCAGAACGAACGTGCACAGAAGATGGGACATCAGGAATTGGGGCTGAACCTGAAGCTGACTGTCATCGACACAAGAATATCAACGTTCTCCACAGGATGTAAACAAGACCCAGAGTCTCCTAACACGATATTCAAAATCTCTAGGATACGATCCAAAACAAGAGGGCACATGAAGCATCAGGAAGTTCCTACCCCACGAGGGAAAAGACAATCTACAAAAGCCAACAAGATGATGCAGACTCTAGAATAATCTGACAAAGACTCCCAAGCAGCTAATGATAAAATGCTTCAACAATCAATCAATACACCCTCTGGAAACTTATGGGAAAATAGAAAGTCTCAGCAAAGAAATGTAAGATATACACAAAAACCAAACAGGAATTTTGTAGTTGAAAAGTACAATTACTGTAACTTTAAAAACTCACTGGATGGGAACAATAACAGAAAGGAGATGCAAGAAAAAAGAGTTTGTGAACTTGAAAACAGACCAACAAAATAAAATAAATCATATGCAATATGATAGAGTATAAACAAACTGCTGAAAACTAAAGACAAAGAAACAACCTTGAAAGCAGAGAAAAACAGTGTTATTACCTACGCAAAGAACACTTGGAATTACCAGAGAATTCTAATGGCAGCCAGAAGCAAATGCAGTATTTTTAAATTGCTAAAAGAAAAGACCCGTCAAACCAGAATTTTATATCCAGTAAAATATTCCTCAAAAGGTGAAAAAAAGACACTCTCAGATGAAAAAAAAACTAAGAATTCACTGGCAGCAAACCTGTTCCAAAAGAAATGCTAAAAGCTGTTTTTCAAACACAAAGTATATGATGCCCCAGGAAAACATGGGGCATCAGGGATGAAACAAAAGCAAAAGAAACCACAAACATCTAGGTAAATACAATAGGCTACACTCATGAAATCTTTAAAATCTCTTTGATGGTTAAAAGCAAAAATTCTAACATTGTCTGGCAGTTTTCAGTAAATGCAGATAGAAGACAACTATAATACATGGGGGAGAAAGGGGCAAAGGGAGTCCATAAGGTGGTCAAGTTTCTACATTCATTTCAAGCAGTAAAACATTAATTCTAAACAGACTGTTAGGTATGCACACTGTAATCCCTATAGCAATCACACACAAACACACACACAAAGCTTTAGATGTTTAGTAAAAAACACAATGGGCAAATTAAAATGGAATATGAAGTAATGTTCAAACTGCCCAGAACAAGTCAAAAGAGGGAAAGACGGAAATGAAAAACGGGAATAAACAGAACACAAAAAATAAAATGACAGACCTAAACCCAAACATATATGTAATTACATTAAATGCGAATAGTCTACACCAACTAAAAGACAGTGTCAGAATGGCCAAAAAATCATGACATATGCTGTCTGTAAGAAATTCACTTCAAATCTAAGGATGTGAATAGAATAAAAGTAAAAAAGCCAGGGAATAATACTATGCAAATTCTAATCCGAAGGAAGTAGGAGTGGTTATATCACTACCAGGCAAACTAGACTTCAGAGTAGAGGAAATAACCAGGGATAAAAAGGGGTATTACATATTGAGGAAAGAGTCAACTCACCAAGAAAACACACTCTTCTAAACATGAACACATAGGCACCTAACAACAGAACTGCAAAATACAGGACGCCAAACCAACAGAACTAGAAAGGAAAAGAGGCAAACTCAAACTCAGACCTGGGAACTCCAGCACTCCCCTCTCAGTAACAGAGGAAACAGACACATCAAGTATATAAAATTGAGATGCACCACATAAGTCTTGGATCTGACATTTATAGGACACTCCACCCACCAACGGCAGAATACACATTTTTTCCAGGTACACGTGGAACAGTAGCTAAGACAGACCACACCCTAGATCATAAAACAAACCTCAATGAAGTTGTAAAAACTGAAAAGTGTACAAAGTATGCTCGCTGCCTAGAATAGAGTAAAAATAACAGAAAGATGATAAGAAAACCTCCAAACACATTTCTAAGTGATTCATGAGTAAAAGAGAGAGTCTCAAGAAAAGTTAGAAAACACTTTGCACTGAAATACAACACACCAAAAGTTTTGGGATGCAGTTAAAGCAAAACTTAAAAAAAAAAAAAAATCATAGCATGAGAGGTCATTTTCAAAAAGACCTAAAATCTACAACCTAAACTTCCACCTTAATTTTTTTTTTTAAATAGGCAAAATAAACTAAAAGCAAGCAGACAGAAGCAAACAAAAAACAAGAAGGAAATTGGAAAAAAAAAAAATCAACAGGGGAGCCCGGGTGGCTCAGCTAGTTGAGCGTCCAACTCTTGGATTTTGGCTCAGGTCACAATCTCACAGTTTTTGAGTTGGAGCCCCACGTCGGGCTCCGTGCTGATAGCGTGGAGCCTGCGTGGGATTCTGTCTCCTTCTCTCTCTGCCCCTCTCCCACTTGCTTCCACTTGATGCTTAACTGACTGAGCCACCCACGGGCCCCAAATTTAAAAAATTTTAAACACAGGGCACCTCAGTGCTCAGTCAGTTGGGTGTCCAATTCCTTGATTTCAGCTCCGGTCATGATCCCAGGGTCATGAGATTGAGCCCCGCATTGGGCTCTACACTGACATTGAGGAGCCTGCTTGGGATTCTCTCTCCCTCTCTCTCTGCCCTTCCCCCACTTGCGCTCGCTCTCCCTCTCTCCAAAACAAATAAACAAACTTTAAATAAATGATTTAAAACACAATTCAGTCAAAGTTGCCCCAAAGAGCATACTGCCAAGCCTCAATCCCAGCAGCTCACAGTAAGTCTACCTGGGTATTTCTGACTTTACCCTTATTTCTTCACTGCCCCTGGTACTGGTAATTAATTCCCAGACTGGTTCCTCATTTATAAAATGGAAATAACTCTTTTCTATTTTCCTCTTCCTTCATAAAAGAAATCTTTCAGGATTAAGGTCTAGTTACAGTTAACGAAGCTTGATATGGTTTACCAGTCAAATGGAAGCCAACGGCTATCAAAATCAGACAGTATTTCCCTGGCTCTTCCTTGGTGACGTAAAGAGAGATATGCCTGAGGTACAACAGGAACACTGACATTCTGCGGGAAAGAATATAAAGCGTGTACACATTTAGGGACGCGAAGCTGGAAAGAAAGACACTTTTCACGACCTTATAAAGCTGAATGTGCACGTACCCTAGGAACCAGTACACAACGCTGGAGAGAGACACACACAGGCCCACAAGACATGCAGACACGTGTTGGTGGCAGCACACATGTGACAGTCATAGCTACACTCCAACGTCCAGCACTAGGAAAGCGCATAAATAGTGGTGCCATCATACGAAAGATTACACAACGGGGAAAGTGACGAAGTCTAACAAAGGACGTGGAGGAAGCTTAGAAACACGTGAAGTGGCCAAAGTTACAGAAGACTTCCTACGGTGAAGTGACATTTCTGTAAAGCTCAAAAGCAGGAAAACTGGACAGTACGTTGTTGAGGAATATCTACAGATGAAATAAACCCATTTTTTTTAAAGTGCACGGAAGTGATAAAGACAAAAGTCAAAATTAGGAGGCAAACAGAGGGGACTGGGGGGTAACAGGTAACATCGTTCTTAGCTTGGGTAGTAAGTTCACAGGTGTTTGATTATCGGGCATCGTAACTTACATATAACATCACACACTCGTGTGTGTGTCAAATACCACAGTTTTCCAAATGGTGCCTATGACCCAGTCCTGCACTTGAAAGCACTGACCTTAGTACAAACAGTCAACGCATGTCAAAGGAACCCAAATTTATGGCCTTAGCGAGTTGAAAAGCTTATAAAAAGTTACCATTACATGCGTCCAGCACCTGATTCTCCTGCCAGTATCAAAAATATCAGAATTTGGAAACTGGCTTTAAAAGTTCACAGGCACACGTTAAAATATAATCCCATTAGTGTTTTCCTCAGGCTTAGCCTCACAGCAGCGCTTCTCTAGGATTTTCACACAGCAAATTTCTAAAATTTCTAAATGGTGAGAACGGACTGGGAATCAAGGCTCATCCATGAATATTCTTGTCTCTCGTGTCTGTGGTTTCCAGCTACTGTTCTGCATGTATCTTTGTTTAAGGAGAGACGAACTCAACGTTTCCACTACCACCACACTTTCTGTATGAATTATTTTCTACTTAAAAGGTACTTAGAGGGGCGCCTGGGTGGCTCAGTCGGTTAAGCGGCCGACTTCGGCTCAGGTCATGATCTCGCCATCCGTGAGTTCGAGCCCCGCGTCGGGCTCTGTGCTGACAGCTCAGAGCCTGGAGCCTCTTTGGATTCTGTGTCTCCCTCTCTCTGACCCTCCCCCATTCATGCTCTGTCTCTCTCTGTCTCAAAAATAAATGTTAAAAAAAAAAAAAATTAAAAAAAAAAAAAGGTACTTAGAGGGGCACCTGGGTGGCTCAGTCAGTTCAGCATCTGACTTCGGCTCAGGTCATGATTTCATGGTTCATGGGTTCAAGCCCTGCATTTGGCTCTGTGCTGACAGCTCAGAGCCTGGAGCCTGCTTCAGATTCTGTGTCTCCCTCTCTCTCTGCCCCCTGTCCCTGCTCGTGCTCTCTCTCTCTCTCTCTCTCTCTCTGAAAAATAAAGATTAAAAAAAAAAAAAAGGTACTGTCGAGACCAATGTATTTGAAAACAACTCTTTATAAAATGACTACCATTCTCACGCTTTAGCTTAATTTCTGCAACATCTATCATAGTGGCCATGAGAAAGGGATCTTGCTGTAACATATATGAAATAGGGATCATTTTCATGGTCTGGAAATCAATGACTGAGCATAAATGGGGAAAAAAAAAAAAAGACAAGCAAAGAAGATCAGGTTGTAAAATCAACAGTAACTGGCACATATGTAAAGGCTCTGTTTCAGCTCCATGAGGGCAGGGGGCTTGTACCTTCACTGCTGGATCCCCAGTACCACCGGGAAATAGTCGATATCTGCTGAATGCATAAAGTAATCCTCTTATTTCAAAGAGGCAGGAATGTCCTCTCATTCCAAACACCAACAATATACCAAGCAAGACACCAACAGAAACTATTTGTCCTCACCATCTTGGGTACTGGAACCTTTCAACATGCAAGTGTGCAATAACTTCACCAGCAACTGCAGGCATCTGTCAGTTTTCAGCAAGGGCATGTAGGCATTTGTGCCCAACTTCATAAGGGATTCCAGAAGAGGATCTAAGAATATCCTTAATACATTCTGTGTTCTCCGCTTTTCACTAGATATTAAAAGACATGCCCAAATCAAGCATTTCAAAACCATGAAGAAATTCGTTTCCATCTATAACTTGCGGAACTGGTTATATAACTAATGGATTCAGTTAGACAGAATTAGTCTTATAGATGATGCAGACACGTAGCACCTGTTAGGACTGACCTCTCCCTCCGGCCTCTTCGCTGACCTCTCCAGTCTGTGCTTTCTCAGGGAGTACAGCATTGCACTCACAAAGAAAGCACAGGGAAGAACGTTCCACACTCAACTTTAAGCACAAGTATAAAGGGAATCCTACACCCAATTCATTCGGAAATTAACATGCTGAGACCCTGCTACAATAATTTAAAAACAAAACAAAACAAACATATGCTAGCCAAGGAAATGAGATGTTAACAAAAAATACAAAGAATTAAGGATTTATAAAAAAAAACATCATAACCAACTTTAGTACTAAAGCTTTGTCTAGAAAAGAGATTTGATGTGAATCGAATTAACTGCATATCATGCAAACACACTAGCAAGTGGAAGTTGCTTTCTGCAACAATCATAATCTGGTGAGAACTGATCTGCGCACATTTTCAAAATATAAATGAGACTGCTTTATCTTTATTACATTAATAAAAAGTACACGTTTTACAAATGTGTTGGGTTTGACCAACCCAGTAAATTTCTTTACCCAATCATATGCGAGAATCTTAAAATCTGTTCTAATATTCTTATATAAAACCAGTGATTACTGTATATAGTGTTTCTGACCTTCTCGAACAGCTGAACTTACTAACCTAAAAGCCTAATAAGGCCCTATTCATATTAATTTATTGTTAATTTTAGGCATTTCTTTAGTGTACTGACAATGCTCTAGTTTCTTCTTTTAATACCCTGTGATCAACTCCATACAAATAATCATGGAAAAGTCTGAACAGGTACCATAAATTTGATTAGCCTTTTTTTTTTTTTTTAGCTTGGAAACACTTACCTGTATTGAGACTTCATTCCTTCCACATCTACAGCCAACAAGACCATCATTGCAACAAGCTTGGCTTCAAACCAGTCAGGCATAAAGCAGTTTTCTCCTGCTTGAATAATAATAGTCAAGGTTTGCAAAGTGTTAACAAAATCCTTCAAAGATGAGGTTTCAAAACAAAACAGCCAAATGATTATGTCTTATCAATATCAGATTATAAGAGCTGAGATGAAATGCAGGACAACACCTTACAGTATAGCTCATCGTTATACGTGTTTAAATACAAACAAACAGGGGCACCTGAGTGGCTCAGTGAGCTAAGCATCCCATTTCAGCTCAGGTCACGATCTCACAGTTCGTGTGTTTGAGCCCTGCATCGGGCTCTGTGCTGACAGCTTAGAGCCTGGAGCCTGCTTCAGATTCTGTGTCTCCCTCTCTCTCTCTCTGCCCCTCTCTTGCTCACGCTCTCTCTCTCTCTCTCTCTCAAAAATAAACATTAAAAAATAAATAAAACAAAACCAATGCCTTCTGCAGCACACAGATAAAGGAGCTGACCTAGGTGCTGAAGACACAATGGCTCCTGTGCTAACGGAATCTACGTTGCCTTAGAGGAGAAAAACATTCGTCAAAGAACAATGAAATGTAAAATGACAACTGTAGTGACTGGTATAAAATGTCACGAGGGAAGTGCACACTAGGAGGCTATGCCCTCCTCTCTCTGGGAAGTAAAGAGAAAGTCCCTTGAAGAACGAGTAGGCTGAGCACAAAGGCTGGGAAAGAGTACGGTAGTTGAAGGGATGCAAGGCCTTCCTAAGTTAGGAAGAGCACATCAAGGGTCTTCTGAAGCAAGCCGTGCTCCAGGAGATAGAGGGGCGCCCATGCAGCAGGGACTCACAAGTGCGAGAGTGCCAAAGATGAGGTTGCAGAAACAGCCAGGGAAGAGACCAGAAGACTGAGCAGGCCATGCAAAGAATTCCTGTCTTGACCCTAAAGGCAAGGGAAGCCACTGGAGGTTAAAGTGAAGGCATATAAAACAAAGGGAGGAAACATCTGTAGATCCAAATTAGTAGTTTGAACAGATTTCTCCAGGCACAATGTGGGAGACAGACTGTAGGGGAAGCATGAGGAGATTCAAGTGGATGGGTTAAGAGACAATTCTAGTATCAGTTGAGAGAAGAAAATTCCCTAAAATGTAACCAGGAGGAGCATGGAATAGGTATGGACACAAAGGCTCTGGAGCTTCAGACGTGCGTCTGAACCCGAGTCCTGTGCTCATTAGCTGTGGGACCCTGGAATAACTAACTGCTTATCCTCTCAGAAAACTTAGGTCTATGCTGAAACTAACCTAACACTGTGTGTCAACTACACTTTAAAAAAAGAAAAAAAGTTTAGGTCACCTTCTATGAAATCAAGCTAACAAATAAGACTTTCCTTGGGTTTATTATAAAAATACATGCAAAGTTTCTAGAATAAGTTTTGGAAGAGAGAACATGGTTAACAGATAAAATGAGTATTTCCCATCTCTGAAAGCCAGTTAAATTAAAATAAGGCATGAAGAGAAGATTTCTTCTTTATTCGTGGTATATTACTATAGTGAGGTCACACTTTTCACCTCAATTTCCAAGAAAGTTTTTGGCAAGAGATCTAGTTTTCCAGCCCAGGAGTTTAAATACTTAAACCATTTTCTTAAACACTCTAATATATTTTGGGGATAATTTATTTTGATACAAATTTATTGGAATAGTACAGAAGATGGACAACAGTAAAAACATGCTTGCATGTAGGAGAACTCAGTTAAAAAATACAACAAAAGGAAAAACTTTGTTAGATATTTTAAAAAATCTTATAAATGGCACTTAGTTGCTGTCGATAAAAAATCTGGTCATATTTATTAAAAAAAATCCCAATGTTGGTGCTATCTAGAAAAATTAAGTAAGCCACATTTATCAGTGTAAAGATGAGTTATTCAAACTTATTCTCTGCAACATTTTTTCTCATTAATGCTTTACATCCCACATTTACACTGAAAATTCATTTATAAATACAGACTAAAATGAAATCAAATGCCAATACGCTCTTCAGTTCCCTCTGTGCTTTTTGTTTTTTGTTTTTTTTAGTTCCCTCTATTTTGAAGAGCATTCATACAATCAGATACCCTTGACCTCACAGGAGGTGGAGGGGGTGGGGTGCTATTCAAGAAGGAAACCTTTCCAAATCACAGCGGCCCTTACGTCTTCTCCACTTACACAGCATGTGAGCAGGAAGCCTTTGTATGTAAATACTACACGTTTTGGTATGAGCAGCACATGCTGGGTCCTCAAAGTGGCTACCCTGACAGTTCTCACTTCCTCCGGCAAAATACCAAGAGCACAGTTCTAGAAGCACAGACCCTGTCTGAAATCTTGAGCAATTTTTCACCTTGGATACCAAAAGGGAAGGTTGTAAATGAGAAGTTTAGTGGATTTTTAATGCCTTCTGCTGTCAAGGAACGCCACAGTACGAGGCCAGTAATAACCGGGCGCCTTACTCCTCCAGAGGAAGGCACACCTTTGCAGGGAATTTTGCGGCAGGTTGCTTCCTGAGTACTTTGTCACCATACTAAGCAGATCCATGCTTCAGCGCAGTGGGTCTCAAACTTCAAGATAACTGGAGACTTTATTAATACAGAGGGTCAGCTCCTACCCAGAGTTTGATTCAACAGGTTTGGGATAGAGCTGGAGAATTCGTATTTCGAAACAGTTGCCAGGTGATGTTGGCATGGCTGGTCTGGAAACCATACTCTGCAAACAACTGGCAGAGAATTCCTATTTATGCTCCGTTTTCTCTCCCTGGAGCTAGAAAAATGGAGGCAACAGTGGTTTTAAGGAAACAAAAGAATCGCTGGCTATTATTAATCACCTTAATGCAACTTAGCCCTGAATCACCAGTCAAACCTTGCCACCGTGGATTTTAAAAACGGAGTGCAATTCTAGAAAATGCAAACTAATCCGATGTCTTGAGAGCACATCAGGGCTCGTCTGTGCTTGGAGGAGAAAGAGGTAGAAGCAGGAGGTAAGAATTATAAAGGGGTGCGAAAACACTTTTGAGCCTGACAGTTATGTTCGTCACACCTTGCTACGCTGGTGGTTTCATATATACATAGGTCAAAACCCATCACACCCTACAGCTTACGTATGAGCAGCTTAACATACATCAATTATACCTCAAAGCTGTTTTTATCATTTGTTGTACAACTATAATATACTACTTTGGGGTTATTCCATAGTTCTACATTTCTTAGTTACATTTCTTTTTTTTTTTTAATTTTTTTTTTTTTTTAACGTTTATTTTTGAGACAGAGAGAGACAGAGCATGAACGGGGGAGGGGCAGAGAGAGAGGGAGACACAGAATCGGAAGCAGGCTCCAGGCTCTGAGCCGTCAGCCCAGAGCCCGACGCGGGGCTCGGACCCACGGACCGTGAGATCGTGACCTGAGCTGAAGTCGGACGCTTAACCGACTGAGCCACCCAGGTGCCCCTCTTAGTTACATTTCAAGTAGGCACATTAACCTCAAAATCTTCACCTATCAAATATCCTTTCTGAGGACCGCTTGATTTCAGTATAAATTTCTTCAAATGTATTTCACATTCTGGTTAATCTTAGCACATCCAAGTTCTGACAAGCCTTTGGTGCTATTTCCAAACTGTTGCACTTTCTGTAATTTCTGATCTTTAACATTTTTGTTTGTTTGTAGGTGATGCTGGTTCTGTGTGGTTTTTGTTGTTGCTTTGTCCTATTGTCTAGGTATCGTGTGAACAACACAGCATGTGTGTGTGTGTGTGTGTGTGTGTGTGTGCACCTCATATCCATCCTTACCTCTTCCCATTCTTTCTTGAGCTCCATGTCATAAATACACAGATGAAAGATACACAGATATACAAATACACAGATGGATAGTTGTCTGCCTACTTTCTGCTCCCCGGACGCAAGTTCATCCAAGCCTTGTGGGATGCTCCTTCCCTCTTTTCACCTTAATTTCTATTCACACGTCAGACGTCACCCACCTGGTGACGCCCCGCTACCTCTGCTGGTCTACCTGTTCTAAACAGACAACTGCTCGTACAGGCTCCCCATCCCAGTGCTTATGGCTTTCAAGGCACTGTGCTAGGATTATCTGCTTACTTATCAACCTCCTTGCTAGATGATGCTCCTTCTGAGGGCAAGGGATACAGCTTTTATCTCTGTAATTCCGATGCCTGGCACTTAGAAAACACGTGGTAAGTGCTTGCTGAATCAATAGTATGAAAGCTACCTGTACTAACTGTATACCAAAAGCCAAAGAAAAAGCTACTTTAGATGTAGAACCTGACTGAAAATAGTGTTTTGGCCAATGAGTTTTTATATAAAAATGAATGTGAATATTATATGTGTCTTACGTTCAGAAACTCAAGATAAATATCGTTTGCTTTGGAATTTATTCATTTGGCCTCAGAATTGCCCAGTAGCTGTCCATTAAACTTCATAAAGGCACTTAGCCAAGGGCATTAAAAATCAAACAAACAAAAATATTAAAACAAACACAAATGCTTCCTTTGCACTTGAAATCAAGTTTTAATTTTTTTAAAAACTTAAAATAGCATGTTATATATATTAAATAGTATATTTTAAGTTCTAGAAATATTAAAGAAATTCTAAAAATATCGTTTCATCCGATTTTGAGTATCTAATCAGATCTGACACTGTTATATACTCTAAATTATAAAACAAGTTCTATAGATATTTCAGGGAGCTTAACGTGTGTTTCCTGCAGTAGGAACTAAAATGTATTTACTTTTGTAGGCCTAACAGAAGAATCCTCCAAGTAACCGCACAGAATTATTAGACGTAGAATAAAATACAAAAGAGAAATATTCTACGAAGGAAGAAGAGATGAACTCACATATTTTGGAAGGATAATTATCTGATCGTTTAAAACCTATTCCATGGTCAGAGAAATCAGTACATGAACACAACTTAGTCTGAGACAACGCTAGGAAATTTAAGACACGTTCAATTCAAAGATGTAATTTACCCAAATTATCCCTAACGACTTTAATGAAGAAGCATTAGAAATGTAAGAAGAATCCTAATTAATGAATCTGCTAATAGTTCTTCCCTTATGTAGTCTTCCACATTTCCCCAAAGAAGTTGGAAAATTGATATCGGCTAAGTATCTGGTAAAAAGAAAAAAACTAACAAAACCACCCTTTCAAACATAACTTTTCTCTAAAACTACTTTTCAAAATCAGTTCATATTACATGTGATGTCTTGAAAACAAACACATAAAAGCTACCCATATTTATCTACAAATATTTCCACTTACAGAGGCTCTAAAAACACATAGGCGGTATGGAGCCTGTGAAGATTCAGTAATTATAGAATAAATTTGTGTCCAATTCCTACTTTGGCAACCTACTAGTTTCTTAAAACATACAAAAATAGTTTGAAAACCTCAAGTCCTAGAACAGATAAAGTACAAGTAGGAAACGTATTTTTACTTTCCATTATTCACATCTGGCTGAAAATAGGAGTTGGATACCAGTAAACCACGCATTTCTTCGTTAAGCGTGTATCTTGATCTGAAAAACTAGTTAAAAGTCCTTTGAAGACAATTTGGTGATACCAATCCATATAAATGATTTCAGACTTACTTTCCAAAGCAGGTGACTTCATATACTCTTGAACTAGGTTCTTCACATAAGCATTTAGAGAGGACGTCTCAGCAAGTCCAACGCAACTACAATCTGAGGCTCTCCTAAAACAGTTTTCATTAACACGCAACCAATCACAGAGCTAGGAAGAAAAAATAGTTATTATTTTATTTTAAAAACCTACCTGAACAAAGGGTTTCTAATTGCCCTAAGCCAATTTTCTTTCTTCCACAATAAACTGAATTTAAATAACTGAACACAACAAAGTAATAAAATATTTAGTCATGATGGAGTTCTACAGATAATAGTGCAGACAGAAAAAAAAAATGTGTATATGTATATATATGTAGGTATCTGTGTATATACACATGTGGGTGTTTCAACCTCCCTCAGAGAGTGCGTAAACTTCATTAACAGGCAAGAATTTTTAAAGAACGGCGGCACCTGGGTGGCTCGGTGCGTTAAGCGTGCAACTCTTGATCTTGGCTCGAGTCATGATCTCACGGCTTGTAAGATTGAGCCTCGCATAGGGCTCTACACTGACACCATGGAGCCAATTGGGATTCATTCTCATTTTCTCTCTTTCTCTCTCTCTCTCTCTCTCTCTCTCTCTCTCTCTCTCCCCCTCTGCCCCTCCCACGCTCACAGGCCAACAGGCACGCCCACACTCTCTCTCTCCCAAAACAAACTTAAAAAAAATTTTTTTTAAGTACCTAATATATAGTACACATTTTGATAGGGTCTTCTAAAGAACATCTCTGTGAAAAGTGACACATTACGTAAAACAAATTACAACCTTAAAATTCATTCCAACTTCACATACAAAAATAAAGGTATGTTTGAGAGAATGCAGAATGTATTAAGTTGTAATTAAAGTTCCCACCTTCCTGACAAGGCTACTTTCTATCATACGTACCTTTTGAAATGTATGAATTAAAAAGAGATATACTAGTCCTTTCCCATTACATCTTTTGGAAGATGTACAAAACTACAAGTCACAGAATTCAACTTTGATCACGCATAATTGTGAATTCTGTTTTGAAATCTAATTATGTTCTAGGTTTTCCTTTTACAGCACATCTCTTACTGTACACATTCAACATACGAATTTTTTTTTAATTTTTTTTTTTAACGTTTATTTATTTTTGAGACAGAGAGAGACAGAGCATGAACAGGGGAGGGGCAGAGAGAGAGGGAGACACAGAATCTGAAACGGGCTCCAGGCTCTGAGCTGTCAGCACAGAGCCCGACGCGGGGCTCGAACTCACGGACCGTGAGATGGTGACCTGAGCCGAAGTCGGACACTTAACCGACTGAACCAACCAGGTGCCCCACAACATACGAATTTAAATACGAAGTCAATCATTATGAAATAAGTCTTTCTAAAAAATAAGAATTTTCTTAGAATTTTCTCCTTATTGAGGTCATCCAAAATTACATGCAAGGAGACCGTGATGCATCACCTGACCAAAGACAAACTTCATGAATGAATGAATCAGTCAAGACTAAAACCAACATCCCATAGGTGCCAATGAATGAGCAGTTCAGAAACACCAATGTGTAGATCTTTATCATCAAGTCAGAGAACTGTAAAATCTCACAGGGAGGCCAGCGAGGATACTGATCTCTCAACAGAATATACTTTTTCTTTATATTCCTCTCACACTGGTCAGGCTACGTTTCTTAATTACTGCTGTAAAACGTGTGAGGTTTTCCAAATCTTGCATTTCCCACAAGCGACATCCTACTATGACAAAATGACAGACAGACAAGTAAACTCAAATTCATATCTGCTTCTTCCTTCCATCAAATGTCACAAGACTCAGAATGTTGTCTTCTTCAAAGGGTTTTCATGTCAGAATTATGATTTAAAATGGCATCTACCTAGCAGTCTCTGGGAGACAGGTTCCCTTGATTTCCCATTAAAATACAAGTCTCAAACGTTTATTTGGATACTGTCAAGGAAACGAGAAGATGCCACAGACTGGGAGGAAACTATTTGCAAGAGACACATTTCTGGTAAAGGATTGGTATCCAAAATAGACAAAGAACTTACCGTTACGAAAACAAATAACCCGATTTTTACAAATAGGCAGAGATCTGAACAAACGCCTCATCAAAGAAGATACACAAAGAGCAAACAGCATATGAAAAGACGTTCAGCATCACATCACTAGAGAACTGCAAATTAAAAAACAAGATACCACCACACGCCTCACAGAATGGCTAACGTTCAAACCCCTGACAACACCAAACGCTGATAAGGATGTGGGGCAACAGAAGTCTCCTTCGCCGCTCGTGGGAATGCAAAATGGTACACCCACTTCGGAAGACAATTTGGGCTCTCCTTAAAAAACTGAACATTCTCTTAACATAATCCACAGCAACTGTGCCTTTTGGTATGCACTCAAATGAGTTAAAACGTTATGTCCATATAAAAACCTGTATGTTAATGTTTAGAGCAGCTTTATTCGTAATTGCCAGAATTTAAAAACAACCGAGGTGTCTTTCGGGAGGTGAATAAATGAATGAGCAGTGGTATATCAGACAATGGAATGTTATTCAGTGATAGGAAGATGCGAGCTATCAAGCCATGAAAAGACATGCATATTTCTTAGTGAAAGACGCTAACTGGAAAAGGCTTCACAGCATAGGATTCCAGTTAGAGGCCATTCCGGAAAAGGCAGAACGATGGATTCAGAGAAAGTATCAGTGGTTGCCCAGGGTTTGGGGCCGGGGGGAGAGAAGAAAGGGACAAGTAGGTGGAGCACAGGGGATTTTTAGGGCAGTGAGACTCATCGGTGTGATAGGGTAATGGTATTTGTGTCATTACACACTTACCAAAGTCCATGAAATATACAAAACAAAGAGTGAACCCCAATGTAAACTATGGACATTAGTTAATAATCATGTATCGATACTGGCTCATCAATCATAACAAATATATCCCATTAACGCAAGATGTTAATAATAGAGAGGGAGGAGGAGGGGACTGGTGAGGAGGTGTAGGGACCTCTCTGCACCTTCTGTTCAGTTTCTCTGTGAACCTAATACTGCCCTTGAATTTTAAAAATTACTTAGGTTGAGCTATAGGGAAATGCCATTTCCACAGGTTAAAACTGACTGAATATCAATGATTTTACGTGATTCAACATAATAGAGATTGCTACTGCAATGAGGACACTACCCCATATGCACTATAGCCAGAACTAAGCTAAGGTACATATATACATATTTGCTTCTATTTTTAAACAGAAAGAATCAAAGTTCGGGTTCAGATAAACCACCAGCCTGTAAGCTTTGTGAGGACAGCGGCCATGTGTATCTTGCTGACCACGAATTCCCAAAACTTAGCACGGAGTCCAGTGTGTGCAAAGTGTGCACACGAGAGTCTTCAGTAAACCAAGACATTAAGGGATAAGCAAACAGACCAAAAGAAAGTTAAAAAGAAGGAAAAAGATGAAGACATAGGAATGACTCAGAGAATGGAGAAAATAAGTGGAACTAATTAAGAAATCTAAGGGGGGCTCCTTGCTGACAAATAAAACAAGCATCCGGCTGGTCAGAGGGGAAAGGACAAAAATGGTAGAGTGTGTCAGACTTAGTGTGGATCAAGCATAGTCTGAAACATTTTCACATGCATTTTCTCACTGAAACCTTACCATTCATACCGTGTCCCAAGATAAATTTCAGATGGATCCACCACAATTTACAAACTGTACACATCAATGCCATGAAGTGACCTCATTTGAATACTTGAACAAAGCTGAATATTTGAACAAACAAAAAGCAAAGTACAGACACACTTACTGGGCATCTGGAGAAATTTAAACACCGAATATTTGAAATCAAGAAATCATCATGAACATTTTTAGGTATGATAAGAGCCTATTTCAGCCCTTTTTAAAAAAATGTTTTTAATGATTTATTCATTTTTTGAGAGAAAGAGAGAGAGAGAAACAGGGTGTGAGTCAAGTAGGGACAGAGAGAGAGGGAAACACAGAATCCAAACCAGGCTCCAGGTTCTGAGCTGTCAGCACAGAGCCTGACACGGGGCTCGAACCCATGAACCACGACATCATGACCTGAGCCAAAGTCGGACGCTTAACCGACTGAGCCATCGAGGTGCCCCTATTTAGCCCCTTTTAAAGTCTTTACCTTTTAGCAGCACATACTTCTAGAGGAAATGATAAGATCTGACACAGAAGTCCAACAAAAAGAACTGATTAAATAAATTCTAAAAGATTTAATCACCTGAAATTTTAAATATCACATGGTGGAAGATTATTTAGCAACATGTTAAAATGCTCAAACGTACGTGAAGATGAAAAATAAAATTCGGAACAGCATAATTGTAACTTTATTTAGAAAATCATACATATTAATATTTATTTTATCTTATTTTATTTTATCTTATTTTATTTTTAAGTAGGCTCCATGCCCAGCATGGGACCCAGCGCAAGGGCTTGAACTCACAACACTGGGAACAAGACCTGAACTGAGATCAAGTCGGACGCTTAACCGACTGAACCACCCAGGCCCCCCTACTATGTTATTATATGTATATGAGGTGAGAAAGCAAGACTGAGAATACATATACTGAAAACATTAATAATTAAGGCAAAAATTATGCATTTAATTTGGTTGCAGGCATTACAGGTTATTTTTATTTTCTTTATATGCTTCTGTATTTTTCAGATTCCACCTAATTAGATGCAGTGTGATCAAGAAAATACGATGAAATTCTAATTTTTAAAGGCCCCGATTTTCTCCTCCTTCTTCATTCCATTACCCTACTCTATGCCCTCGTGATTTCACACCTAAATTATTTTAACATGGTTCAAGTTGATTTCTCTTGTTTCTGAGCATACATAGACAAACTTGCTTTCTAAAATAAATTAATCACATCCCTGCCCTCGGTAATCTCAGTAATTGGGAGAAATATAATTCTTTTTTTAAAAAGCTCCCTGTCCTCAAAAACTGCAGAACTGTGGGGCACCTGGGTGGCTCGTCGGTTAAGCGTCCGACTTCGGCTCAGGTCATGATCTCACAGTCCGTGAGTTCGAGCCCCGCGTCAGGCTCTGTGCTGACAGCTCAGAGCCTGGAGCCTGTTTCAGATTCTGTGTCTCCCTCTCTCTCTGCTCCTCCTCTGTTCATGCTCTGTCTCTCTCTGTCTCAAAAATAAATAAACGTTAAAAAAAAAAATTAAAAAAAAAAAACTGCAGAACTGTATAAGATTAGAATTCAACCAGCTAGACCCATCATATGAGCTGACGTGAGTAGTGTGGATGGAGTCCCATGGTTTCGGACAAAGCAAAGAGGAGGAAGCAGACCAATGAAGACCGCACGGACAAAAGGAGCACCGTGAGGCCACAGTGGCACCCCGAGGCTGCCAAGGCTGTCGCGGGTGAGGCAGTACAAGTTAAGGGTCTCCACAAGAGCAAGGGTGGCAGAAAAGGAAAGGCATTGAGGATTTCATGGTGGGTTCGATGCATAAAGTCAGGAAGAATCAGGAATTACCAAAACGTGAGACTTGGGCAAATGGGTAGATGGAACTGCCATTAACGAACAGAACAAAAACCAAAAGAGGAGGTCTGTGTTCCTGTTTTTGAGTTATCGTGACTCCTAATACATCTCATCCAGACTCGAGATCTGCCCACGAGCCCTACCTTCTCTTCTAAGTAAGTCTGTCTCTATCCCCAACATTCTCCTGTCTCCCCATAAGAATCCTAGCTGCACTGTTAGGTCCATTCAAAGCAAATATACAATCTTTTAAAAGCTCTGTTGGTAGGGGCGCCTGGGTGGCTCAGTCAATTAAGCAACCGACTTCAGCTCAGGTCATGATCTCACGGTCCGTGAGTTCGAGCCCCGCGTCAGGCTCTGGGCTGATAGCTCAGAGCCTGGAACCTGCTTCAGATTCTGTGTCTCCCTCTCTCTCTACCCTGCCCCACTCGGACTCTATCTCTCTCAAAAAAAAACATTAAAAAAAAAAGAAAAAGGAAACCTCTATTGGTAGATAACAAAGCCATCACTGTATGTTACGTAAGAAACTAGTAGTGAATTAGAACAAAATTTTTATAACATTTCAAAGACTTTATCATTAAATTATTTTCAATCTCACCTCTGTCCACAATGAGGTTCCTCGTCCTAAGGACTCCTCTTGTCTCAGACACATGAGAAAAGTTGAAATATCAGAGAGTGACACCTTCTCCTATAAGATGGCGGGGAGGGGGGAGTCAGGGAGAAGGTGTCAGGGCAGTTAAAAAAAAAAATCACTCATTTAAAAATTTTTAATCAAATAAAATGAAATCACTGTAAAAGCAAAGCATACTATTTAAAGTAGAATACTACTAGCTAAATCAAAAGAAAGCTATCTTTTTAAAAAGAAAATACTCAACCTTAGAAATGAAGATACTGACTACAAACGTTACATCATTATATAAAGTCAATGATTATTTTATACATCTATTTTCCTTACAGTCAAGGCTACTACCTTAAAGACAAGATGGTCACAGTCTAAAAGCAAAACAAAAACATTCTATAAGAAATTACTTAAGTCGAAAAGTGATGCTTCCTTTTCTAAGCCCTGCTTTATGAAACGACACCCTGCCTTATGAAAACCACCTAAGTCTTTTCATTCTCTTAAGACTGTACATCTTGAATTAAGATACCTTGCTCTAGGCCAGGAGTCAGCAAAACCACTCGCAGCTGTTTTGTAAATAAAGTTTTAGTGGTACAGAGTCCCTTTATTTATAAACTGTGTATGGCTGCTTTTAAGTTGTAACAGATACATACAGAACCTTAAAAAATGGGACTTTTTCTGGCCCTTCACGGGAAAAGTTTGCTAACCCCTATTTTTAGCAATCGTAGTGGTGTGGCTCTGTAAAAAACAAAGATACCCTACATTCCTTGAAGGTGGATTTACAGGAAGATGTGAAGAGGAAACCCCTCTCCCCCCAGTGAAATCACCCGAAACAGGTTTAATCCATTACTCCAGCAACAAGCTGTAACAACATGCGAAATGTTGTCTACCAGGGAAGAGACTTATGGCCCCGGGTTTTTACTGGGAGCTGATCACACAGCCATCTCTCCAGAGCACCTACCGAAACCCCAGACTCCGAGAAGGAGGAGGTGTTCAGTATAGACGACTGTGTGTGTAAACACCTGAGGCACAGTACATTGCTCTTACCAGTGAGGATGGGGGAAACCTCCTGAAATCCAAGTTCCCAGCCACGAGCGAGGGCCGGGCTGACCTTATGAGCAGGGCTTTCTAATGACAGCACCACAGGCCTGCTATGTTGACACTTTTCTGCACACCTGCTCATGGAGAAAGACTTGTAAATTGAAGTATCATGAGTAAAGAAGACAAACTTACCACGTCTACCAAATTCATGGCTGTCTGAAGAAGGTAGCACTGAGCCGCCCCTCTCAAGAGAATCTGATGGGTGATCATAGTACACTGAAGAACATCCCTGACGTCAAAAAACAAAAACAATGCGTTTCCATGTTCTCAAAGACAATTCTGATAACGCGTAAATATTGACGAGCTGATTTCTAGTATCTATGATTCCCACTGCAGAAAGTCACTGTCAGTGCAACTTCAAGGCTATTATTTTCCATGAGGGCTCTACTAGAACTCAATTTACTATGAAACACGCCTCTTTCAAAGACTATAAATGACACTTTTCAAATAAGAAGTTTACGGTTTTTGAAATACTTTACAATCAATATTACCGTCTGATATTTTAGTCCTAGTTTCCTACATTATCAATGTAATTGAAGAGAACCTTACTGGCCTTGTTTCAAAATCATCAAAATCCAACAGCATGTATCATGGCACAAACTTACATCAGTAATTCATAAAAACAAAGCAAGCTCAACCATATACAGGTTTTTTTTTTACTACTTAATATAAAAATTAAGGGCTCAGAAGTCCCAAGGCCAGTCAGTATTAACCAAAACCACTCACGATAGATGAAAGCAGGGGGGAAAACAAAATTTACTGACGGAAAGTTATGGCAGATAACCATATGTGAACACACAAACGTACGTGAGCAGAAAGTAAATTACCTGAGAGCAAGAAGAGCTTCGATACCCAGGGCCTTACATCGTGGGACATTTGCCAAAGCCTTTGACAGAAACAAAATGGGAATGGCACACCAATGTCTACTTGACATCTTCTGAATACACTTTAATAGGAAACTGCCTGAAAGAAAAAGTTGTAAAATATCACCGCTGCCAATAAGCACCTGGAAAGCTTCTCAACGTCAGCAGTCATTAGGTATGAAAATGCACATCAAAAACCATGAGACAGAACTTCACACCCACGAGGAGGGCTACAATCAAAAGGATAAACAGTAACAAGTGCTGACACAGACACAGAGAAATTGGAACCCTCCCACGCTGCTGGTGGGAGTGCACAACGGTGCAGCCAGTATGGAAAAGCTGGGTAGCTCTTCCATGAGTTAGACGGAGAATTACCATAGGAGCCAACAATTCCTCTCCTGGGCATATACTCAAAAGAACTGGAGGCATACGTTCATACAAGAATGTGTATGTGAGGGGCGCCTGGGTGGCGCAGTCGGTTAAGCGTCCGACTTCAGCCAGGTCACGATCTCGCGGTCCGTGAGTTCGAGCCCCGCGTCAGGCTCTGGGCTGATGGCTCGGAGCCTGGAGCCTGTTTCCGATTCTGTGTCTCCCTCTCTCTCTGCCCCTCCCCCGTTCATGCTCTGTCTCTCTCTGCCCAAAAAAAAAATAAAAAAATTTGAAAAAAAAAAAAATTAGAAAAAAAAAAAAAAAAAAAAAGAATGTGTATGTGAATATGCACAGGAGAGTTATTCATAATATTCAAAAGTGGAACCAGGGCACCCGGGTGGCTTAGTTCGTTAAGCATCTGACTCTCGATCTCGGCTCAGGTCATGATCTCAGGGTTCATGAGTTCGATACTGAGTGGGGCCTCTGTGCTGACAGCGTGGAGCCTGCCTGGGATTCTCTTTCTCCCTCTCTCTGTGCCCCTGCCCTGCTTGTGCTCACTCGCCCTCTCAAAAATAAATAAGTAAACTTAAAAAACAAAAGTGGAACCAATCCAGATGTCTACCAACTGATAAAAGGATAAATAAAATGTGAGATATCTATACAGTACAGTATTATTCAGGCACAAAAAAGAATGAAATATTGACACATGGGTCATTATTGGATGACCTATCATGGATTAATCTAAAAACATTATGCTAAATGAAAGAAACCAGACATAAAATAAAAGGCCACATACTGTATGATTCCATTTATATGAAATGTCTAGAATCGGCAAACCTGTAGAGAAAGGAGATTAGTGGCTGACAGGAACTGAAAGGAGATTAGTGGAAACTGATTGATGATGGGCATAGAGTTTCTTTCTGGGGGTGATGAAAATATTCTGGAATTAGAAGTAATGGTTGTACAACTTTGTGAATGTACTAAAAAATAAACGAATTGAACACTTTAAAAGGGTTTTATGGTATGTGAATTTTAGCTCAACAAACCTGTTGGAAAAAATCAATGTTATTTAAAATTGCATTCCTATAAGTATTCTACTCTATTGTAAAGATTCTGATAACCATGCAGCTATAGTAAAAAAAAAAAAAAAAAAAAAAAAAAAAAGCTTATGGTAAGAGATCAACTTTTTACTGTTAAAAGCCATTCTTCTGTTGGAGATATTAAAGAAAAACAGGGTAAGAATGGGTCTAATCAGGGCGCCTGGGTGGCTCAGTCGGTTAAGCATCTGACTTCGGCTCAGGTCATCATCCCAGTTTGTGGGTTCAAGCCCCACATCAGGCTCTGTGTTGACAGCTCAGGGTCTGGAGCCTATTTGGATTCTGTGTCTCCCTCTCTCTCTGCCCCTCCTCTGCTCACAGTCTGTCTCTTAAAAATAAATAAACATTAGAAAAAAATTAAAAAAAAAAAAAAGACATTTCATAGCTTTCAAAAAAAAAAAATGGATCTAATCACTATTTATTTTTCTATTTTGAGATACAAACATCAGGTGCTCTGTCCTGCCTTCTCTGCTAATATGTGATTTCTTAAAGGACCCTTAAGTCATGCAATTAGCGTAAATGTCTGTTTCCTCTGATCATCCCTATAGAATGACTGAAGAAATCCTTGGAAGCTGCTGAAAGGAACTTGTGTTTCATGTTTTACTTATAAAATAATACTTTATACTACTTATTTATAAAATATCATGCACTTTGGGGGCGCCTGGGTGGCGCAGTCGGTTAAGCGTCCGACTTCAGCCAGGTCACGATCTCGCGGTCCGTGAGTTCGAGCCCCGCGTCGGGCTCTGGGCTGATGGCTCGGAGCCTGGAGCCTGCTTCCGATTCTGTGTCTCCCTCTCTCTCTGCCCCTCCCCCGTTCATGCTCTGTCTCTCTCTGTCCCAAAAATAAAAAAAAAAAAAAAAAAAAAAAAAAAAACGTTGAAAAAAAAAAAAAATATCATGCACTTTGTTTCTTCCAAAGTATCTAGCACAAAACTAGATACATTTAAGATACTCACTGGAAATTGTTGACTAAAAAACTACCAAGTAAAACCTGAGTAAACAAACACTTTACCTGCCCTCTTGTGGGACTAATTAAGTTCCCCCTTTTGCCTAACACCTCACTCACAGCACAGAAGATGGCGATGGCCACGCTTCCATTTCACATTCATTCGACATGCTTACAGGTATCCTCTGCATGCTGGCTATGGCCACAGACAGCAGGCACTGAAACCCCGGGGGCGCTGACCCCCACGCCCTCCCTCGCTCGGCGCTGATCTGGGATGTGCCAATGTGGTCAGCACAGTAATCTCCGTATGGCTGACTTCGGGCAAACAACAGAGCGTCTGAGAGCTACCTTCTCCAGGAGCGGATTTTTTACAAAAGCGATCAAACTAATCAATGTTCCATAAATCTGAAGTTGAGATATACAGATCATCTTTTCCCTTTTCTCCTGACTTTTAAGTAGATATTACCATTGGTCATTTGTTTCACTATACTTGCAGATGAAATACAAAAGGAAACGTGCATATATTTCATACCCAGGTTCACTTTACAAGCCACAAAGCCACGAGTGAAAAGGACCCAGGAAGTAGAGTTAAGTCTTTCTGCTCAGCAAACAAAAGAACACTGGTTTTGATCTTTGCTTATCAACTTAACTCCTCAGAAAGGAAAATAAAACCCCAATGTGAACGGGTATTTCTAAGATATAAGGTCTCACATAAAACAACTGTATGTTTCTGTGACCTTTTAAGTTCCTATCTATAGATGGGCAGTTTTGCCACAATGGATATTCTGTTTACAACTTTTTCCTAAACCCAGGCTTCTCTTTCTTCAGACAATTTTACTGATTTTTAGAAAACGAATAGAGAAAACTAGAAAAGACAGCCAACTGCAGCACCCATTCTAAAATTACTTCTATGTTGGGGCGCCTGGGGTGGCTCAGTTGGTTAAGCGTCCAACTTTGGCTCAGGTCATGATCTCACGGTTCATAGGTTTGGGCCCTGTGTCGAGTTCTGTGCTGACAGCCTGGAGCCTGCTTCGGATTGTTTCCCCCTCTGTCTGCCCCTCCCCCACTCGTGCTTGCTCTCTCGCTCTCTCAAATATAAACAAAAAAATTTTTTTAATTACTTCCACTTTACTCATGCCAACGCTAGTAATTACGTATTATATATAAAGGCAAAAGTGTGCACTCAATTACAATAAACACCTGTATAATTCTGACAAAATAGGTAAATTCCGAAACAAGGAAATTACTTTGATAATATTGATTATAATAGTCATAGGATAGTGCTTATCACCAATATACTAAAAAAATTTTTTAAGCCTTAAAGCTAATAAATTAAAAAACTCTTTGCCAACACATACTCTTTATTTCTTCTGGAAGAAGAGAAATATAAGTGACTAAAAACTTCTGTAATTTCAGTCCCAATGGAGAACCACTTCCTATCAGCTGGCCTGGGGACCTATAGACAAATGAGGGAAAGAAACAAATATTTAAAATTTACAAATAAGGATACTGAAACTAGATGAACCATGGCTCAAAAGTCTTTCAACAACAAACATCTTTTTCTGAACCTGCATTTTATTTTTCAGTGAAATTTTGAAGCTCCTTCTGATTACAGAAACATCAGGGTCTTCTAGGAAAACGGACATGGGTTAATAACGTAACATACTAAGTAGCCGCGAATTTCCTTTTTGCAATAATTTCCCTGACAGGCATATATGAATCTTGCTAAACAGCGTCAGTTTTTAAAAAGTCTAAAAATGATCACTTTCAATTATACTTCATTGTTTCCAACATATAATCCAATGATTTCAAATCTTTAAGTATTAAATAAAAGAAATAACATTCCCAGAAAAACATATATGGGTAATTAATTACTTCTGCAAGAGCATTTAACTATTTGCGTCTACTAAAGTCGTGGTTTTTTTCTGCTATATGCTTCCGTCAGGGACATTATCTGTTAATTGAACACATTAGGGTGGGCGAAAACTGAAGGCATTTCGTAATAAATGTGTCTGCCGGCTCCTTTAGAGGCACCAAGTAGGTTTTACTGCTCTCCAGCTATCTAATTGCTTCACAGAACTATTCAACAGTAATGAGTTATCTGAAAACTAATTGGCAAATCAAGCATTGCTATGTTCTTTTGATATTTATTAAATGGGATTAAATATTAACAGCAGCACAAACTAACTTAAACATCTCAAAGAGACCGGCAGTGGGTGTTTTTCTGTTTAGAGGTACACCGAACAGAAGACCTGCAAGTATAAATTTACTTCATCGATGTTGGAAAGACAACGTAAGTTCAAAAGCAAGGGGAAATTCTGAAGGTATAATTCAAGAGTACAGACAATGCTGAAAAACTGAGGCCATCGCACAATGACAAACTTTTCGCTGTCTGACTTTTCAAAGTGGAGAGGGGGCAGGAAGTGATATATTCTGGACAATGGCAGCCGCTGTCAGATTTGGAAACGGCAAGGTTAGTGAGCCCTGTGGTATCAGATTGGCATCGGAGGTGCTGCTGTGAACTCCTGGCTCTTCACGTGGATGGAGAGGCAAATGGACAGACAGACTGACAGACCGACCCTGAAAAGGACACAGATGGGTAAGTCCGCCCAGCAGACAGAGCTGCTGGTTAGCCAAAGTCACTATAATTTGCAAAAGGGCAGAAAACAGAGCAAGGGGAAGAAAGTAAATAAACTCTGTGACCTATACTTTCCAGAAGCCCAAGAGTGGAAGGGTTCAAGGTAAGAAATAAGAGAAAAAGAAGGAACACTTGATACGCTAATAGAAAGAGAACAAGAAGAACCACAAACACAGAGGGACGTTGTAACAAGAAAACGTTTCATGTCTCTTCAGCAACACGTAAGATGTACCAAATGCATTAAACTGCCTGGTCCTATTTCACAAACACGTTAAATTTATACATCAAGTACATATTCCTACATTGCTGCTAGGTTACATACTGCCTGTTTACCTGCTGTATAGAGAGCTCTCTGAAAGTGCATCCATTAATGGTCCAATAATAAACTAAAAAAAAAAGAAAAAAGAAAAAAAGTAATCAATGTTAAGCTACAGCTGCAACTTTGAAAAGTCAGCTTTGCCCTAACTGCATATCCCAGTAGCAGATGCAGACGAGCTGGTCTATGCAAAGCTGATCTCTTACCCTGCAGGCTAATTCCATGCTAACCTCGGAGGGTCCCTTAAGTCCATTGCCACAACAAATACAGAATTTTCCCACCTGATAAAAACTTAGGAAGAGCGTTCATATAGGGCCAGGAAGGAAGAAACAAACCCCAAGAAGAAATACACGATGGAAAATAAGCACAGTTACAGAGGAAAAAAACAAAAAAGATACTCAAGAGAAAATGTAGGCTCCTATGCCTGGAAAATAAAATGGGGGGAAAATTATATTTTCAAAAATATTACCTGACATAGGGCCAAAAAAGCAAGAGTCTAGGAAGCGCAGGGAGGACAGGAGAATGTGGAAAATGAGACATCTCAAAACATGACAGCAGGTCCTCAATTAGGAAAGTTTACTAGGGTGTCTCTAAATAAGGGGTAAATCACTGTGCACCCAGTGATCACGTGACTCACCAGCACCGTAAGACTTAAATCACGGCTATAATTCTCAGTCTCCGCTTTGTGTGATTTCTGATCAATGGACGTATAGATGCTAATAAATACAGCTCAAAAGGCGATCTCTGCTTAATACAATAGCTAACACTAATTCAGGGATTCAGAACTGTGGAAGCAGCATCGTTATGCAAATCTATAAAGTGTTACTCGCTATGTGAGAGCCCCAATATACAGATTTTCTGAAGATCACTTATGATGCAACAAATGCCTTTTCCTCTCATCTCTTGACAAAGGGGGGGGGGGGGGGGGGGGGGGGGGGGGGGTGGTGGGGAGAAGCTGTCAGTACCTCAGAAAATTCTGGCGAAAACGGAAGAACCTTTGTCTCATATAGCTCCAAAAAATGGAGAACACCTTCTTTGGTCAGGATTTTATTTTCGCTTTCAAACATTCTTTTATAAATACACATATGCCAGGATGGGTGAAAGAGCCAATTTCCTGTGGAAATAAACACCTGATGTTGTTGACAGCTGATTCTCACATTATGTCGTGCCACACAGACTATAGATTCATAAATAAACACGTTTACACACAGATACGTTAACTTCATTAGGACACTACAGCAATGAGTTTTTAAATCATATCCAAGGGTGCTCACCGAGTGACCAAAAGGACTTCAGTCTTCAGTGTTCCGTGATCAGATAGTTTCACTTAGAGAGACCACAGGCAACTTTACCACCTCTACGGTGCACAGGGTTAGGACTTTAGATTTGGGGCCATTTCAAACAATCCCTGTCACCCTACTTCAGCCCATTTTTCACACAGAAACCTGAAACTGTCCCTCCTCCACTTAAAACCCTTGAGTGGCTTCTCATACGTGGAATAAAATCTTAACGGGGCACCTGGGTGACTCAGTCGACTCTTGATTTTGGCTCAGGTCATTATCTCTCGGTTCGTGAGATCGAGGCCCGTGTCGGGCTCTGCGCTGAGTGTGCAGCCTGCTTAGGACTCTCTCTCTCTCTCTCTCTCTCTCTCTCTCTCTCTCTCTCTCTGCTGCTCTCTCCTGTTCCCATCTCAGGGCTTCTGTACACAGTGTCGCCTCAACTCTGAAGTTGGACGTCCTTTCTCAGGTAGGCCTTCCCTGCCCCGCTCACTATAGACTCCATTTCAGTCCTTTGTTTGGTACCTTTACAGAACTTATCACGAGACTTTTTTTTCACGGAAAAGAGACAAAAGTTAAATCAAAAATAGTACATCTGTCTCACCGCTTTTTTCCTAGCACTTAGCATATACTGGACACTAAGGAATTTCTGTTAAATATATAAATGAGGGCAAAAACACACAAAAAAATGGAATAAATATGTACCTTAGAGATTTTTTTTTAAACTCTTTTGAAATATTCTTTAATGCTTCTAGGAAAAAAATTATTCAGCATTTTTAACTCCTGGCATTCTAGAAATAAATTGGTCCATTATTTGTAATTTACGCCAAGACGCTTGTTCAATGCTTTGGCAATGGTAATTTTTCAAAATCTGTCACTGCTATTTGATTTGGCTTGCCAAGAGCTGTGGGCAAAACATGGTAATAAGAGAATCATTTTAATAGTAAATGCATAAGTGAAATCACAGCGGGATTCAATTAAATTCTAGCCCCAGGTGACTACAGATTCTTTCGCTCCGTGAAAAATCCCAGTGTATCCAAAAACAACTACAGGGCTTGGCTGAATAAAAGCTCAACTCCTAAGGGGTCAAACTATCAAAGTTGTAATTATCTAGAGAAGGCACTAAAACCCATTTACCTAGGTTAATTCTCACGGGTAAACACGATAATGTAACAGTTTATCATTCATATGCATACTAACCACTGTCAGCCTGCATTTAGCGGTTTTGTTGACTCAAACTTCATTTCATAAAATAATTTCAGGAAGCTCCGCTTCCTTCTGTGTCTCCTAAAAGGCTCTCAAAATACAGTACTAGGGAAGGGCTTAAAAAACCGTTTTCCAAATTCTGTCTTGGAATCTTCCTAAGAAGTCCAAGTGACAGAGTAGTAATTGAACCCCCCCCAAAAAGTAACCAACAAACAATGAAACGGATCTGGAGAATAAGAACGGAGAGCAGTTAAAATAGATAATACCAAGGAGCTACTATTAAAAACGTAGACCACACCGACATCAAAACATTACTGAAGAGCCCTTATCTTTTAAGGCTATACACTGAAATAATTATAGACAACATGATACGCTGTCTTGGGGTGGCCTCGCAGTCCCCGGTGGGGAAGCGGCAGGACAGGTTGAGAGAGGATACAAGGCACCGGTTGGCCACGTGTTGATCACTGTCCGAAGCTGGGCGAGGGGGTTCATCTTACACGCTATTCTCCTCCTTCTGTGAGGGTTGAAGTGTGCCGTCACCAAAAGTTTACAGAGTTAACCATACCTCCGACTCACAGAAAACTCTGCAGTCATTTAAAATTATCTTCTCAAAAACTATTTACGGATATAGGTAAACGCGTCTGGACACAAGCCTAAGTGAGACAAACGTTATGATCAATCAGTCCAGAGGTGTGGGTCTGGAACGTTAACAGCCGTTCTCTTGGTGGCAGCAGATTCACATCATCCTCCTTACACTTTTAAAGTTTTTCCCAACTCTCTGTAATGAGTAAGAGGCAGGCATACAAACGAGGAGGAAAAAAGAAACTCTAAATGTCACAAGAATCAAAATAAAAGTAATCATTACCATTTTCCTCGGACACCGCATATTCAAACAGACTGTTGAGCTTTGGTAAAACTGGCTTTATAACATGGATCTGAAAACAAAAACACAACACCATATGAAATAAAAATTCACCTTTGAAAACTTCGAGGTGAACTTGAAAAAAGAAAATGAATCTGCTTTTCATCCGTTTATAGAACAGTAGCCCTTCTGTTTTTTTTCCCCGTAGAAAAACTATGCAGAAGGTGCCAGATTCTTCCAGTTGTTACATCATATGAATTCTGGTGTATGAGACCGAGTACGGCAAGGCTAACGATCACAGCCTAGGAGAGAGTAACAGGACCGTCACATTTGTACAGTGAGAATCATAAACCACGTCATGTAATCCTCAGCTGTGCTGGAAAACAGGCAGAGCTGGTAATACCAACAGATTACAAAAAAGGGAAAAAATATTCTCTCTAGTCGCTGAAGTTGTTCAAGGCCATACATTTAGAAGTAGGGCCAGTTCAGAGTTCAGTGTTCAACTACTTAGACTACGGTAGGTAAATCAGAGTTTCTAAACAAATTATGGGGATCTTATGTATATACTGATTAAGGAAAACCATAAAAGTTGATTTGAATTTGGAAATGCTTTTTTTTTAATGGTTATTTCTTTTTTGAGAGGGAGAGAAAGTGCGAGCAAATGTGAGAGGAGCAGAGAGAGGGGGAGACAGAGGATCTGAATCAAAGCAGCCTCCACATGAAGAGCGGCGAGCCTGAGGCGGGGCTCGAACTCACAAACCAGGAGATCATGACCTGAGCCGAAATTGGATGCTCAAACAACTGATCCACCCAGATGCCCCGAATTTAGAAATTTAGTGGTGCCTGGGTGGCTTAGTCAGTTAAGTATCCAACTCTTGATCTTGGCTCAGGTCATGATCTCACAGTTCAAGATTGGCCCTTGGGGCTCCATGCCGATAGCCCGGAGCCAGCTTGGGATTTTCTCTCTCTCTCTCTCTGCCCCTCCCACACACATGCACAATCTCTCCCTCTCTGAGAGATTCCTCTCACCTTAAAAATTCCATGATTCTACAAAAACTAACTCAAAGTTAACTGAAAATGACTTTTCAAGTTTCCACTTGCATGACTAGGTACACACAGATATAAGAACTAAAACAAGAAAAAAGGAAGGAAGGAAGGAAGGAAGGAAGAAAGGAAGGGAGACCGGCCTACAAAATTAAAGGGCAATTATTTGTTTAACAACAATTCATCTCAGAATCATCTTAAGTAACATTTTCCTCAGTGTGTATTTCTTTGGAGATTGTTCAGAACACTGAGAAAGTAAAAACTAACACTTTAGAAGGAAATGTCAAGGGAAGAATAAACAAGGCTAAAAGTCTCTGAGTCACAATTTAAGTCGATTAAAAATACGCTTTAGGGCGCCTGGGTGGCGCAGTCGGTTAAGCGTCCGACTTCAGCCAGGTCACGATCTCGCGGTCTGTGAGTTCGAGCCCCGCGTCGGGCTCTGGGCTGATGGCTCGGAGCCTGGAGCCTGTTTCCGATTCTGTGTCTCCCTCTCTCTCTGCCCCTCCCCCCGTTCATGCTCTGTCTCTCTCTGTCCCAAAAATAAATAAAAAAAAAAATAAATAAAAATAAATAAATAAATAAATAAATAAAAATACGCTTTAATTTCCTGAGTTAACAGTTTTAAATTGCATTTATGCCAGAGAACAAAGGGCACTTGTATCCCATTATGCTTTATCCAAATTCGTCTTTTCTGCACTGCTTTTACAAAACATTTGAAAAAAAAAATTAAAACTGCATCTACATAGGATTTGTTAAAATATGAAAACACCCACCTGATTTCCTTCTAGAGTTTCCATAATTAAAATATAGTTTTCCCAAAACTTGAGAAGTTCATCCTTTTCCTTCTCGGACCACCAAAACAGACTCGGGCCTGATGTGGTTTAAAAAGGAAAATTAGTTCCTCCTTTTGCGTATTTCTTAGGTTTCTTAATGACAGTCATTTTTAAAATCCTGCCACTGTTACCAGACACTGTATCCTCTAATAATGCGGGGTACCCCTGTATCAAAGCCCAGAGAGGAAGCTCGGGCTAACAAGAATCTCAAAAGGAGTTGTGTTGTTTGTTGTTTGTTTTTGTTTTCTTTCCTTTGCTTTTAAATAAGATTACTGTTTTGGAGTTCTGGGTAAGAGTCATAAACCCCGCTCTCTCTCCCTGAGAGCCTCGCTGTAGCAGCCAAAGATTTTTCAGAGGCAAAAGCCCAGAAGCGTGGAGAAAACAGGGAAGCAGACAACAGCAGTGAAGCTTAGTTTGAAAAATTAGAGAAAAACTAAGCAGACTCAAGAAAAGTTGAGTATTAAGTACCCACGGGGAAAGCCAAGAAAAAAATTGATTTCTACTTTAAAAATTTCCCCAGACCTAAGGAATTGCCGGCAAAAGCTAACTCCGTAAGTAGAAGCAAAAACCGAGGATAAACTAAAAGAGGATGTGTTCAGTGTGTTTAAGTAACAGAGCCTTGGTGCCCCTTCCTGTGCTCTGAGCCAGAAAAAGCTTGGAAGTGATTCTCCGGAGAAGGTAAAACTGTGGGTCTCTGGAGGGAGAGGCACTGGACTCTGCTGAGGTCAGGAATGAGTGCCGTATGAAGCCGGGAATTAAGTGACCATGGAAGCACCCGGGTGCTGAGATCCCCCTCTACCTGCCCCTTCTACCACATGAGCCCCTCAGGTCCCAGAGTGCTGACCAGGACTTCACTATGCAGCAGCAGACTAGAAGGTCTCCGTGGAATCTGGCCAGCCCAAGAGGAAAGACCTGTCATGGGAGATCACCTTGCAGTGAAGTTCATGCAGGCTCTGCTCATGTGCTTAGAGACTTAAACTTGGTTTTTGGCTCCTTATTCTTAAATAGAAACAGGTATCTAAGGATCACCAGATGTCTGCGGGAACGTGCACATTAAAGATCAAGACCAAACAAACAGAGGAGATTTGGAGAAAACACAACTAGGGGGAACAAGATAAACCTCAGGCTGCCGTAAGAAAAGGATACGATTAATAAGGGTGCATTGTAAGAACAAGAAAGATCGCGTGAGAATAAAAATTTGATAGCAAAAAACAAGCAGCACAGAGAAAGGACCAGACATCATGCTGAGAGAGTCACCCAAGAAATAGAACAAAGAGACAAAATCATAGGAAACAGGAGAGAAGATGCTTTGCTAACCAGTTCAGGAGCTTCAATATCCAACATGAGAACAGAAATAAGAAAGAAAGGAAGGAAGGACGGAAGGAAGGAAATAAAGTAATTCAGGAGAAGTTCGCAGAACTGAAGAACATGATTTCCAGATTGACTAGGTCCACCAGTGGCCAGCACAGGGATGAAAACTGACCCAAGCCAAAACTGTGAAATTTCAGAATGATGGGGGCACAGTCCCTACTGCCACGGAGAAGAAACACAGCACATATAAATAAACATGATTCAGAATGGTTTCAGACTGTGCAAGAGCAACAACGAAAGCTCTAGCTTCGAAGACAATAGATCAACGCCTTCAAAATTTTGAATGGAAACGTTTTCCAGGCTAGAATCCTACCCCCGGTCAAACCATAAATCAAATGTGATGGGAAAACAAAGGCATTTAGACATGCTTGGTCTTAGCTTTCACTTAGGATATAGAAAGCCACAGAAGAACATTCCTGCCATACTGACAAAGGGAAAAAGCTGGACAACACACAGAATCTTGAACTCCTGAAACCTAAGGCTGTCGAGCAACCCGGTGATCTGAACTCTAAAGGGCAGAAAGTCTCTCCAAGAACAGACAGGACACGCAAACTGACCTACCTCTGGCCAAGTGCAGGAAGAGGTGGTCACCAAAAAGTAGTTTTAAAAAAACAACGAGGGGCACCTGAGTGGCTCAGTCAGTTAAGGATCCAACTCTTGAGTTCGGGTCACGTCATGATCTCGCTGCTCATGGGATCAAGCCCCACGTCCACTCTGCGCTGACATCACGGAGCCTGCTTGGGATTCTCTCTCTCTCTCTCTCTCTGCCTGCTTGGGATTCTCTCTCTCTCTCTCTCTCTCTCTCTCTCAAAATAAATAAAGGAACTTGAAAAATAGAGAGGCAAAGAAACAACGAACGTTTGGGGAGTTTCTCAAGGCCAGGTGTGGGCTAGTTTAACAGCCTAGCACCTAGAGAACCGCAAAGGGAATCCACAACCATTCACCAGCTCAGTTCCCTTAGGCCTCCTCCAGCTGTTCTGAGAAAGACTGTGGGAAAGGCAAGAAGAGACTTTGCAGCATAAGCATGCGGGCCCCACCCAGGTTCGAAGGGGCAGCAAGACTAACTGGAGAAGCCCATCCTAGCCCTCCAAGGGTACAAGACGGTGGTCAGCTGCCTAAGCCTGTCTGCGCCCTGGACCCCCCCCTCACACCAGAGGCTACACCTGTCTGCCCCTGGGGGAAAGCCTCGAACGTCCCCATGCCTGCCACAGTCCTGATACCAGGCAAAAGCTGGCCGCCCTGAAGGATGGACAGAAACCTGCACCGACAGGAGGAGACCGTCTCATGCCCAGAGTCCTGCACTGGGACTGGTAGCAGGTCTGCTGCTGGGAGAGGGCAGGAAACCAGCAGCCAAGACAGCAGATACAAGCAGAACGAAGCCACCCAAGGACAGGGTAAGGGAACTCTAAACCCTCCACTAAGTGGGAGGCAGAGGTGTGCTAGTTTCGGCAGCACACAGACTAAAAAGGGTAGGAGACAGAGGTTATTGGCCACGGGGGTGGGGGCAGAGATGGCATAGAAAGCTGGAACCCTGAGGTTCAGGCACATGGGGCCTAAGAAGAGGCTGGCGCAGAAGATATGAAAAGTCCCACCCCCTTCACCCTCCACCTCCAGCCTTGCACCGAGGGACAAACATCAGCGGTCTACCCCTGAGGGAAGGACCCCAGCTGTGGTGTTAGCATCAAGGGCCTCAGAAAAACAAGTACACTGACCAAACCCCTGGGTACTCCCGACTTCCCACTGAACGTAAGCCAGCAGTAATCCACAACCACAGCAACAACAAGATGCAAATACACACTAGTGTGACTCAATCCCCAGCACTAATGGCCTAACAGAGGAGCGGCCTTCTCTATGCATAAATATTTACTTCAGTCTCTACTGAAGAGAGTGACCCCACCGCCAAGAAATAAAACAAAAACCCAAACCAAACTTAGAAATGGCCCATGCATACACACATGACTAGGACGAGTAAGTTGAAGATGTTAAAGGACCTAGTGGAGAAGGCAGCGAGCATGTATGAACAGATGGGGATTCCCAGTGAACGGAAGTGTCAGATAGGAATGATGGAAATAAAAACATATCAGACACAACGGATTCTTTGATGGATTCATCAGATATGCTCTTAAAAATTTCGATCTCCGGGGGGCCCCTGGGTGGCTCAGTCGGGTAAGCTTCCGACTTCAGCTCAGGTCATGATCTCACGGTTTGTGAGTTCAAGCCCCGCATCAGGCTCTGTGCTGACAGCTCAGAGCCTGGAGCCTGTTTCAGATTCTGTGTCTCTCTCTCTCTCTCTCTGACCCTCCCCCGTTCATGCTCTGTCTCTCTCTGTCTCAAAAATAAATGTTAAAAAAATTTAAAAAAAATTTCGATCTCTGGAAAATGCTGTACATCAAAACAAGTGAGTAAATCAAAAAGGGGGAAGGTAAGAACCCCAGGAAACACGAGTTCCAAGACAGGACTCAGGTGAAGGCAGATCTAAGAATGGCAAGCTGGGCACCAGGCTGAACTTCTACAGGCATCTAACAGAAATGATCAAGAAATGATCAAGAAATCCAAGGGGCGCCTGGGGGGCTCAGTCAGTTAAGCGTGGTCTTGCAGTTCGTTGCTTCAAGCCTAGTATCGGGCTCTGTGCTGATGGCTCAGAGCCTGGAGCCTGCTTTGGTTGCTGTCTCCCTCTCTCACTCTCTACCCCTGCCCTGCTCACGCTGTCTCTGTCTCTCTCAAAAATGAATAAACATTAAAAAAAAAAAAAAGTGTCAAAGAAATCTAAGAGAAAAACCAGGAAAATTTTGTACAAGAAAAACTGAGACAACTAGCTCAAAATCTGAGGCTGAATTAGTGATACAGAGAGAACCAGATTTTTAAATGACGTAATTCCAGGAAAAACTTGCAAGAAGGAAAAAAAAATCGTAGCTTACTACATAGACCACCTGTGAACAGTAATTTCAGTCATACCTTTATAATGTTGAATTCACATTTAACCAAAGGGAAATTATGACAATGGATGCTGCTTTACCCAGATCATTGGAAGACACAGAGGTAAGTACCAAAATAATCCATTAAAAGGGTACAAGACGTTGTTTTCTGAAATGGAAACTAGAAGCGGGAGAGCAGAGAAAAACTACTGCTTATCTTTAAAACTCTGCAGAATGATTCTTTAAAATAAATGGCTTTAATTTCGGTATTTTTAAAGTCTTCTCCAGGGGCATCTGAGTGGCTCAGTTGGTTGAGCATCTGACTTAGCTCAGGTTATGATCTCACCATTTTGTGACTTTGAGCCCCACATTGAGCTCGCTGTCAGCGCAGAGCCTGCTTCGTTCGGATCCTGCTTCAGCTCCTGTCTCCCTCTCTCTCTCTCTGCCCAGCCCCTCCTTGAGCTCTCTCTCAAAAACAAATAAAATATTTTTTTAAAAAAAGTCCTCTCCAGTGAAAACTCTAATTAGATGATCACCAATTCGTGGCCTGTCAAAATATTTACCATCTAATGTTTTAGACAAACAGGAAAATCTACTCGCAACTTCAACCGAACAAAAATCCTTTACCAGTAATAGGCAGCTAGAGCTGACAAAGTAGAAATTTTCTGTCTACTGAGACAATGTTGAATCAATCTATTTCCGGTCTTGGAGAGCTCAAAAAGATGACCGAAGGGCATGTCCACCCATTTCAGTGAACAAACCAATTAACAGTAAGTACCAAATGGAAGGGAGTCCTGGTTATTTCAACTACTCTTGTAGGAAGCCCAGGCTCAAAAGGTTTAAAAAAAAAAAAATTTACTTAAAATCAACAGCAAAAATACCCTCAAAAGGTCGACTTAAGGACTACACATTTAACCAACTTCAGTAACTCCGGACAGAGAATCGCCAAGAGAAACTTTCAAAGAGTGTGACGATTTCGGCTTCAGAATTCTAACACTCAAACCTCAATGCACTGGTCAGGGCAGGGAAATAATTTTTCTTTCAGTCTGATGGCAGCGAACCCTTCCTTGCTGTTAGGATGGACCTACCACGAGATCGCGCAAACGTGGTCTGTAAAATCCTGAAGGGGCTCAGTCCTGTTCCTAATTATTCCACGGACGCAGGGCTCCGCCCCGCTCTGGGTCAGAAAGGTTAAGAAACGCTGACTGTTGTCAGCTGCAGTGATTGGTGACACTTGGAGCACATCCTCTCGAGGTGAGGCTCCCGCCCAAGGTGTCCGGGCTTTAAGGTCAAGGGAAGGCACATCGGGCACGGAGGGCGGAGAGCTGGGTTTCCGAAGCGGGGGGCCTCCCCCCAGCGGAAAACCAAGCGGGGTGGGGCCGGGGGCAAAGAGGCAAGTACCGTTTCCTTCCTGGGGGCCGCAGGCGCAGCGGGCCCCCAGCTCCGCCGACACCTCCACCGCCCTCTGCAGCAGGTAGCGCGCTCGCTTGCGCGTCAGGGCGTCCTGGGCCTGGGCCAGCCCCGCCTGCACCGTCCTCCAGAAGCGCCAGCAGCGCCGCGCGTCCGGGCCCTCCTCGCGCGTGCGCGGGTCGCGGTCGGCGCCGGGCTCCGGCAGCAGCCTCTCGGCCAGGGCGCTCAGCACCAGCAGCCGCG
>NC_064818.1:13603398-13612983 GCF_023721935.1 Panthera uncia | reverse complement strand
CCCCCGGGTCCTGCTCGGAGCGCTGTGCCGCGGGGAGGCGTCCGCGGGGCGCCCGCGCAGGCCCCGCAGCAGCGGCACCAGGTACCCCGCGGCGACCTCGCGCGCCGCCTCCGGGAGCGCGCCCGCGCCCCTGCCGCCGCCGCCGCGCGCCTCCTCGTCTTCGAGTCGCTGCAGCAGAAAGCACAGCGTCTCCACGCGCTCCGCGGACGCCTCCCCGCGGCACAGCGCTCCGAGCAGGACCCGGGGGTCCCGGCTCTGCGACAGCAACGCTTCCGCGAGCACCCACTCCATTTGCCCCCGCGCGCGCCGCCGACACCCGGCGCCCAAATGAGGGGCCGGCGTGCGCGAGTGCGTGCGCGTGCGCGGCTGGCCCGGGCTCACGCCTGCCCGGAGGGGGCCCTCAGCCCGCCCAGGTCCGGCCCTGCGCGCTCTGGGGCTCCCCCCAGCAGCACCGCCTGCAACCCGATCCCTCTCGCCCCTCCCTTACTATTTTGTAGTGAAAGAAAGCCCTCTTTAAACGTCACTGTCGTCAGGGCATCAGCTCCATCAATTCCTAATTGGAGATGGGCCTGCCCCAGGGCCCTAAATCAAGCAGGCGTGCCTGCGACCGTGGGCCAGAAGCACACCTCGGTGTACTCCAGTCTCCTAGAAGCTTGTTTGCAAAAACGCGCAGGTTGACACCGCTCACAAAGAGACTGACGCAGTGGGTCTGAAATGGGTTCCGGACACCTGCAAAAAACCAAACCAAACCAAAAAGCCGTAAAATGAAAACTGAGAATGATTCAGAGGCCCTGAAAAGTACTACAGCTATGTGTTAGGGACAGGGCAGAAAACGATGCCAACGCCAGCCTTTGCGGTAAATGCCCAAGCTGATGTAACATGCAGATGTTTCCACATAGTGCTTGTGCTCCAACGAGCGATCTCAAAAATTGCCCATCTGTGTATTTTCTGTGCATCTAGAGCTACCCGCAAAAACAGAAAACCGCACCTTAGCATGTACCTTACTGGTTTGGTTCCTGGCTTAATCCTAGGCAAACGATCTATCACATGGGTTTTCTTTGCCTTCTAACCATAAAGATCTCTCTGGCAGTCAATGGGGGAGGACACAAGCCCATGTTCAAAGAGCTTGACGTGTATTAAACATAATTGATGAGGTAGAAAGTTATTTGAAGTTAGGTTTTTTGTATATAATTTTGAGTTATTTTTACATTTCTGATTTTCCATAATTTGAAGTTACCGGACATCCTATATGCAAGATTTTTTCTGTATTTCAGACTCATTCAGTTTTCCGTTAATAGAATGCATAAATGGTTCTGTTGTAAACCCACTAAGAATGTGTCAGTAAATATCAATTGCCTTTGACATATCACATGCCAGTAAATATCAATTTCCCTCAATCTACATTTTTCATATACCTAGCAAACAAAAATGAGCAAAACTCTTGAGCAGACACTTAACCGCAAATGTAGACCTCTGAAAAGGTGTTCAATATTGGCTGCTAAAGAAATTCAAATTAGACCATCAAAGAGATACCACTTCATACCCATCAGGATGGCTAAATTTTAAAGGCGGAAAAGAGCAAGGACGTGGAACAATTGGAACTCCCATACATTACTGGTGGGCGTGTAAATGGGACAATCACTTTGGAAAGCTGTTTCTAATGAAGTTAAAATGTATCTCCTTGATGACTCGGCCATTGCACCCCTAGGTATTTGCCTGAAGTAAATGAAAACATACCCCAACAAAAATGCTTGTGCATGAACGTTTTTGCCAACCTTAGTCGTTACCAAAAGTTTATGACAACCTAAATGTCCATCGATGGAAGAACAGATGAGCAAACTGTGACCTACTCATATAACAATGCTATTCAGCAATACAGAATGAATTACGAATCCGTGCAACAACATGGCTAAATCTCAAAACCCTCATGCTGAACAAAAGAAGCCAGAGAATAAAGTTTACATACGGTCTGATTCCAGGTATATGAAATTCAAGAACAGACAAAAGTAATCTTTTGGGTAGAAATGAGAATGGTAGTTACCTGTAGGGAGTGGAGATTAAAACAGGACACAAGGGAACTTTCTAAGGTGGTGGAAGTATTTTATCTTGATTAGGGTGCTGGTTACACCAGGTTTCACACTTGTCAAAGCTCCTTGAATTGAATCCCCAAGATCTATGCATTTCACTGCATGTAAGTTTTACCTCAGGTTTTTTTTTAAGTTTATTTATTTTGAGAGTTTATTTAGTTATTTTGAGAGAGAGCACACGCGAGAACAGGGGAGAGACAGAGAGAGAGAGAGGGGATGAGAGAGAATTCCAAGCAGGCTCTGTGCTGTCAGAGCCCTGTGTAGGGGCTCGAACTCACAAACCGTGAGATCATGACCTGAGCCGAGATCAAGAGTCGGTCGCTTAACCGACTGAGCCACCCAGGTACCCCTACCTCAGTTTTTAAAAATGACTTACTGGGGCGCCTGGGTGCCTCAGTCGGTTAAGCAACAGACTCTTGGTTTCGGCTCAGGTCATGATCTCACAGTTTGTGGGTCATGAGATCGAGCCCCCATTCTGGCTTAGCAGTGACAGCATGGAGCTTGCTTGGGATTCTGTCTCTCTCTTTTCTCTCTGCCCCTTTCCCACTTGAGCGCGCGCTCTCTCTCTCTCTCTCTCTCAAAATAAATAAATTTTAAAAACAACCTTTAAAAAAATGACTTATTAAAAATACACTCATAAGTTGGCCTGTGTATTCATTCCCTATTACCTACAGAATAACGCCCAACTTTAGAGCACACTGGTGGCTTCTTGGGCATCCAGTGAAAGCCAACCAGCCTCATAACCTAATTTTCCCTACTCTGCCCATGGTTCCAGACACATGGAACTCCTCTGTTGCCACATGTTTGTACTACTTATTCTCTCTGCCCGAATTATCTCCCCCAGTCACCGCTTCCCTGGCTCATCAAGGAGGGCAGGGGTCTCCTCACCACAAAAGCCGCCTCTTCTGTCCTTGTGGTACTTCACGGTTGAGGACTTCCTTTTCCTGAAACACTGTTTTTCTCCGGTTCTCATGACCTAACTTCTTCCTCCTCTTTGCTTTTCTCGACTTTTCCAGCTGTTTCGTCTCCACCTCTTTGGAGGAAGACTCCTCTTTCTCTTCCTGGCCTGTTTCCAGGGTTACATCTTCAGGCCTCTGTTCTTCTCACTTTATAAGTTTTCCCTGAATAACGTCACTAAAACTAAAGTGAGCTCCCATTTACATGCTAACAATGCGGGGGGAAAAAATCTATATCCCCCACCCAGATCTCTCTCCTGAGCTCCAAACCTGTCTATCCACTGCCTACCAGACATCTCCTTTGGCTTACTACCAGGGCATCAGTCTCAGTTTCCACTTTTTCAGACTTCAGCCTATTATTCTCATTCCCCAGCATCCTTACTTCTCGCCAGGTATTTCCCATCTAGGGGAATGGCCATTTTCAGTCAGCTGCCCAAGTCAAAAACCCCGGGACCCTGTAGACTTCTCACTCCTTTCCTTGACTGCCACGTATGATCACTGCTCAAATCTATCCGTGGATCTTTCTAAATCTCTAGTGTCCCCGCCTCTCTGTCCCCGACTAATACCTGAGTTTTTGACTGATGTCATTTCTTACTAAGATAACAGCAACAACCTCCTACCCGCATCACCCTCCACTCCAGTACATACTCCATGTTGCTACCATGATGATCTTCCTAAAATCAAACCATCGGGTGCCTATAGCCCTTTTGAGATACAGTTCAAATGTCATCTCTCCAGAAAGTCATTTCTTAATACCTCACTCCCACCAACAACACCCACCCCACCTAAATAGGTGACCCTCTTCCAAATTCCCAAAACACCCTGGCACATCCACAGCATTTGTCATGCAGTGATATCATTGCAGGCTCACTTTTCTGCCCACTTCCCCACCATGAGCAATTGGTGGGGAGGAGGAATGGAGTTATGTCTTTAATCACATTAATCTGGCTTCTTGCATCTCTCGCTGTAATGCGCTCCAGAAATGCTCACTGACTGACTAGCCATCTCCAACTCCTCCACGAGGACCCAAATTCCAAGGCATCTCTGGAAAGCTGTTCCCAATGCCCAGTTCTGTACTATCCAAATCTTCCATTTCGTAATAATAATTTGTCCATTATCCTTACGATGAAGAACACATAGTAACATTTTTATGTATGTGTTGTTGCATTTAACTCTCAAAACAACTCATAAATGAGGCGCTATTATTTTTCTCACTTTACAGAAAAGTAAACCAAGAATGGGCGAGGTTAAGTGACTTGCCCAATGTCACGCAACAAAAAAGCAGCAGAGGGGACTCGAACCCGTGCCCTCTGCTACGTTGCCTCTAAAACATCAAGAAAGTCTACGATTAGTATGTGAGGTTTACTGCCTCATAATCTCTGCACTCCCCGTGTCTAGCAGAGAGTAGCCACTCGGTAAATTTACTGTCATACGAATGGATGAATATGTATGTTTCCACCACGGTTTACGAGCCCCTTAAGAATTAGGATTTTGCTTCAATTCATTTTGTATCCTACACAGCAAACACAGTACCAGAAATATGGTAGCTCTCCGGTAAATGTTTGAAACTGGATAAACAAGAATTCAGGGGCCCCCAGGTGGCTCAGTCAGTTAAGAGGCCGACTCTTGACCTTGGCCCCGGTCATGATCTCACGGTTCGTGAGACTGAGCCCCGCATCAGGCTCTGCGCTGTCAGCACGGAGCCTGCTTGGGATTCTTGCTCTCTCTCCCTCTCTCACTGCCCCTCCTCCACTCGAGCTCTCTCTCTTTCTTCCTCAAAATTAACAGACATTAAAAAAAAAAAGAATTCAGTATTTTGTAGTGGTAGGTGTGATAAATTCACCAGCCAGAAAATTCGCAGTGACACAATTCCTCTTGAAACACGAGCATCTGAAAGTTGAAATCCTTGTCGCCTGGACCAACATGTAATAAACGTGTTGCTTTGATAGAGGAGACTCAGCCCCTCCAGCCACCCCTCCTCACCCTTGCAACTGCCAGTGATAGAGTGGTGTGGAGAGAGGTTTGCTGCCCCCGATCCTTGCAATAGTCCTGCGTCACCCACAAATGAGTAAGAGTTTATGGCGGGTATTTTAATGGCAAAAACAGGTGCCAGGAGAGACGAGCGTTGGTCTCCCCTGCCTTCTGTTTAGCTACTTTAGCTCAAGTATTCATGTATTCAACATTCTCTCTTGCTTCCCTTACACCCAAAGCCTGCCACGTGCTGTTTCCTCCAACAACAAATGTGTATGCTTCTGAGAAAGAAACCCTGCCCGTCTGGTGCGTGCAAATATCTGGCAGTGGTCCCCTAAGGAGCTACTCCCTAGGATGTGACCCCCTCTGCTCCACCTCTGGCTCTCACGGCTGAATGATCGCCGTGTGTGGGCTCTCACCACACATGTTGCAACATGCAAATAATTCAAATTTTTGGTCATTCGTTGCCTGCACCGTATATTCTAAATCTTCCCATGAGATCTCTAAAGATGGGTATCCTGGATTCCCTTCGAGGCTGAAATAGTGCACTTGGAAATGTGATTGATAAGGGAAGGGAAGCAAAAATAATATGAAAACAGAGAGGGGAGCAAAACATAAGAGACTCTTAAATATAGAGAACAAACTGAGGGTCACCGGAGGGGTTGTGGGGGGGAGGGGTGGGCTAAGTGGGCAAGGGGCATTAAGGAGGACACTGGTTGGGATGAGCACTGGGCATTATAGGTAGGGGATGAATTACTGGAATCTACTGAAATCATTATTGTACTATATGCTAACCAACGTGGATGTAAACTAAAAAATAAATGAAAAGAAAGTGGCTGCAAAATGTAAAGGAAAAAGAAACAAAATCTAATATACTTGTCTTCAGGGCACCTGAGTGGCTCAGTCGGTGTGGTGTCCGACTTCGGCCCAGGTCGCGATCTCGTGGTTTGTGAGTTTGAGCCCTGCGTCAGGCTCGGTGCTGACACCCCGGAGCCTGGAGCCTGCTTCGGATTCTGTGTCTCCCCCTCTATCTGCTCCTCCCCTGTTCATGCTCTGTCTCTCTTTCAAAACTAAATAAACACTTTTAAAAAATTCGATATACTTGTCTTCAAATTAAAAAAATAAAATAAAAGAAATACGATTGTTGGGCAGTGCCTCTGACTTTTGATCCCAGCTCTTCTCATGTTTCCAACTTAAAATGAATACTGCTTCCTTCTTAGCAAGGGTAATGGAGAGTAGTGAATGGGGAAGAAGAAGGGTAAGTTAGGGAAAGCCATCCAGGTAAACATTTTCTCAGATGGGTCTTATAGGACTGTTTGCGTGAATTCCGTTTGCTGCTGCTAAGGCACCTTGCTGGTACTTACCCGGATCTTTCATGATGCTGTGGATAATAGATATCCATAGAAAATAGTGCATGATGAACATCCATCCAGAGATAGGTATCCAGGGCTCAAAACCCACTGAAAAAGTCCTTTTTAAATGCCTGAATCTTGGTTGCATGCACACGGGCTCTGGAATGAATGCACAGATATGTCACCAAAACGGATCTGGTTAGGGGCACCTGGGTGGCTTGGTTGGTTAAGCGTCCGACTTCGGCTCAGGTCACGATCTCACGGCTGGTGAGTGCGTTGGGCTCTGTGCTGACAGCTCAGAGCCTGGAGCCTGCTTCGGATTCTGGGTCTCCCTCTCCCTCTCCCTCTCTGCCCCTCCCCCGCTAGCGCTCTTTCTCTTTCTCAAAAATAAATAAACTTAAAAAAAAAGGGGCGCCTGGGTGGCGCAGTCGGTTAAGCATCCGACTTCAGCCAGGTCACGATCTCGCGGTCCGTGAGTTCGAGCCCCGCGTCGGGCTCTGGGCTGATGGCTCGGAGCCTGGAGCCTGTTTCCGATTCTGTGTCTCCCTCTCTCTCTGCCCCTCCCCCGTTCATGCTCTGTCTCTCTCTGTCCCAAAAATAAATAAAAAACGTTGAAAAAAAAAATTAAAAAAAAAAAAAAAAAAGACAGATCTGGTTAGAAGCTGACACTTCCCGGGATAGGAGACGGTGCTGTTGTCAATGTAGTGCACTTTTCCATCCTCTGTGTTCACAGTTGCAAAGTGGAGGTCACGTAGAGAAAGAAAGCGTAGCAATTACTAGCCAGATTTTAGCTGGAGTCTTCGGCTGTTTACCTCTGAGGGTCTAAGAAGGAGAGAGAGCTGTCTGAGAGGTTCCATCTGCGACTTGTGCCTTGTGATGTCTCCCATGCCCCGAGAGAATCTCCGTGCAGAAAATTGCTGCAGCGGTACGAGGCGTAAGTTCGTGTTAAGGGTGACTGGGGCAGACACCATTAGTTGTTAACCCAGTATCTTACCTCCCTCCTCCATTGCTCACAGAACCCTGATTTTGTTCCAGGTGGCAGTATGTTACACACCCTCCCCCTCTTCCCAGGGCAATGGCTCACCCTTAGGCAGCCAGCAGGACAACCGTGTCCCCTACTCTCCTTTCCTGAGAGTTAGGGCACAGGGGCTGGCTGTGTGTCCCGTCTTTGACAAAGAGACTTGAGCTGAATTCTGCTAGGGATATGGCTGGGAAAGCTTTTGCTTTCTGATAGAAGGAATGAGACTGACACTGCCCCAGCCCACCTCTCCTCCTTCTTATCTGAACACAGAGTCCTCCCTGGACCAACGGCAGCCATCACAAGCCCATCAGAGAACTCTGCATTAAAGGGAAGAAACCACAGGAACAGTCTGGCCTCCTTGGAGCTGCCCGGCCAGGGCTAGAAAGTATCCATTTCGGAACTTACTGTTATATGAGAAAAATAAGCCCCTTGTTTGCTGGAGCGTCTCTTGTTGAATATTTCATACTTATCATCAAGTATTCCTACCGGATACAGGACTCCTGCCCAGCCTCACATTATTTAGAATTATTGGCTCACTTAGCTCTGACATCTCCCTCTTTCCGGGCTGAGGGGCCTCTTTCTGACCAGTTGCCACCATCATTCCTGCCTTGAACCTCACATTCACCGTTGCTAAGCCTTGCGACTCGTGGCCCAATACAAAAGGAGGCAACACGATGCATCCTGGCTGGGCATCCATTCCTTCCGTCTCTGTTTCTCAACTTGTACTCAAGTAGCTGATCAAGGGGAAGTTTGGGAGAGACAGTCATTGGCCTCCGATGAATACGTACCTTCGAGTTCTGCCTTTCTAGTACGTAAGATCTTCGCTTGTGTTGGCCGAAGCCAGAATCGTGTTGGTTTTCACCTGGGTGCCGATCAGAATCACCAGGGATCCTTCATCCCCGGAGCAGCTCTGCTCATAGAGAGCACCTGGCTTCACTCTGGACCAATTAAACCAGAAACTCAGAGCACGGGGTACAAGCATCCATATATATATATATATATATATTTTATTTTTATTTTTTTTTTTTTTGAGAGCTCCACAAGCTGGGTGAAACCTGTTGGCTTCTGTCATGCACTTTCCACCCTCATGGTAGACATTCACAGCAAATTGGGGGAGGAAGGGAGAAAAAGAAAAGTTAAATATTTGGGGACAAGCCGTCCTTTTGACAGTCAGCCAATCAGTCTATTAGAGACAGATACTGTCCCACTTCTGTCCGGGACTGCCTTGCTCATCGGAAGATGCTTAGAAAGAAAAGCGTGAAGAGCCCAGCGAGTCACTGGCCTAACTAAGGGGAGGGAAGGAGGTGTGACCATGCTCACAGGGGGACACGTCCATTCGCAGTGTTGTCTCCCCTGAGAGTGCAATGAAACGATGCTGTGGGGGTTGTGAAATTTTCGATCAGTTCATCTCTCAAACACAATCTAAGAGCTTTTAAAACAAACAAACAAACAAAAAATTGTCCTTGCTCCTACTGCTAGGTCCTTTCCTATCCTTTTCTGGTTTTCTGCAGACAGAAGGGGGTTCTGCATCACCGTGCCTCTCCATTCTGGTGAGGGCAGGACGACCCACTGAGGCTGCTCTAATCCCTGGGCCCGGATCCCTAGGAGTTTGGCAGCAAGAGAGAGCAGGCTTAATCCCGCTTCTGAAGCAAACCATCCTGTTTCTGAAGCAAAATCCGAATTCTCGAGCTTTGCTGTGACTGTCAGTGTCTCTCCCTCTGCTGTTTCCGCCCCGGGGAGAGGATGGCAGTGCACAGTCACACAAGGATTACTGTTAAATGATGAATTGTGACACCAGGGAAGGCCGCGAGTCACTGCAGGGAGAATGTGAAGCCGAGGGAGTCCTTGCCCACGGCCAGTGTGAGAGCGCTGGGGGAGCCTTTAATGGCGGCATTTGCGATAAAGAAGGAGGTGAAATCCATTACCAACTGTCTTTATTTTGCTAGCCCACTGATAAGCCATCGTGCGGCTGCGTCCACCCAGACTTGGACGTATCAGGCCCATCAAACTCTCGCCAATAATAGCTGCTCCCCAAGTAGCTTTTCCTGAAATACTGGGAATTTCCTTCCCCTGATAGATAAGTATGGATTTACATTTTTGTGTCTGAGCTCAGAGCCAGAGGGCATTAAGTCGATAGCCGTGATTGCCCCGAGGCCCAGGATTAGTGGTTGCGATCCTTGAAACAAGATCGCAACCAC
>NC_064818.1:13599705-13600398 GCF_023721935.1 Panthera uncia | reverse complement strand
TCACACAAAGCTATCGTGTGGCTCATTCTTTTTCCTGTGTAGTGAGGGCAGACGTGGTTTCCACCCCACGAAGCGGGTGCCATGGGTGACACTCCCCTCTGCAAGGCTCGGTTCTAGTTCTCGTGCAGTGTGGCCCCTGTGTTTTTCCTCACGGAAATATGTCCTCTCCTGGGTGTTTCTTTGTCAGCGTGCACAAACAACTTATGATGGCTAATTTCACGTGTCCATTGGGAGAGTGCTTTTGCTTGAGATTAATATTACGTGGGTGAACTTTGAAGCAAAGCAGATTGTGGTGGGCCTCATCCAATGAGTTGACGGCCTGAACAGAACAAGAAAAACCGGCCTCCCCGAGCACGAGGAAACATGGCAGCAGATGGCCTTCAGAATACATCTGCACTACCGGCTCTCTTGGGTCTCCCACCTCCTGAACTACACTGTAAACTTGGGAGTGGCTGGCTTCCATAATCATGTGAATGAACTTACAATAAATCTCTTTCTCTGTATATATATATACGTATATATATATATATATCATACATATATCCTATGGCTTCTGTTTCTCTGGAGAACCCTGGCTCATACACAAAAGCTCCCAAATGCTTAACTACTTCTGAAAACATTGTTTACTAAATGCAATGCTAAGTAAAAAAAAAAAAAAAAAAAAAAAAAAAAAAAAAAAAAAAAAAAAAAAAA
>NC_064818.1:13588337-13599695 GCF_023721935.1 Panthera uncia | reverse complement strand
AAAAAAAAAAAAAAAAAAAAAAAAAAAAAAAAAAAAAAAAAAAAAAATTTTGCTGAATGTTAGAAGTTCATTTTACAGACTATCGTGCTTTTAAGTTGCTAATCTCTTATGTTTCTAATGATAGGCAGTTTTAATTGTTAAGTTCAGCATTGCTCTCATTGGCTAATAAATACTACAGTGTTTCTGAGTTTGTAAGAAACAGGTGCTATTTAACTATTTAACTTCTCTCAATCAACCAACCAATTGAGATAAATTCATTTAGCATCCAACCACCATATACTACCTAAATGGTTTATAAAAGCCAGTGCATGGGAGTGCCTGGGTGGCTCAGTCAGTTAAGCATCAGACTCGGTTTTGGCTCAGGTCATGATTTCACGGTTTCGTGGGTTTGAGCCCCGCGCTGGGCTCTGTGCAGTTCAGAGCCTGGAGCCTGCTTAGGATTCTATGTCTCCCTCTTTCTGCCCCAACCCTACTCACACACACTCTCTCTCTCAAAAATAAACATGAAACATTTTTTTTAAATAAATCAAAATAAGTAAAAAATTGAAGACCACCCTACCCTACACACACACACACACACACACACACACACAGCATTCCACCCCTTGTCCAGCAGCAGGTGGTGAGAACAGAAAAAGACTGAATGTCCTGACTTTAGGAGGCCTGATCCCAGAGCAAGAAGACTTTGGGAGCAGGTGGAGCTGGGGGGGGTGGGGGTGGGGGGTGGGAAGGAGAGGAGGAAGCAAAAGTGTTAAAAAGGACAAAGAAACAGTGAGTGAAAAACAAAAGTAAGTTGTCATCGGATGTACCACCCCATCACCAATATCCAATTCCTTTTGCAAAGAGGAGCAGGATGCTGGGGGTGCCCATACAGGAGGTGAAAGAAACAGTTTTTCATCTTGTTGGCATTCAATTTGAAAATCTAGCTATCGGTAACCTAGCCTCAAAGCTAGTATTTGGGCGATTTCTTTTATAACTAGAGCTGACATCGTGAAGAATATTAATGTCCGTGTGAATAAGCAGGACCATGAGTTGAGCACCTGACCACAGTTCTCTGTGAATATTGATTCCCCTTGGTTAAGAATGATGGCTGAACTCGTTATTGCTGCCAATTTGACCTTGTTTGCATTAGGGGATGACCGATGGCTACACGTGAAGTGAATTTACTTTGCCTGGGGTCTTAGCATGGGTCATAGCCCTGACGATGGGGCTGGCAGAAAGAGTCCACATCACAAAGGGACAATGTGACTTCAGGCTTGTTCCTCTGGCCAATGTCCGAGTGCCTGCAACATGCCAGGTACCGTGTTGGGGGCAGTCAGCATCTCTGTCCTCCTGATGCTTCTTGTCTGAATGATTTTGTGAATAATTAATAACTGGTACAGTACATACTCTGCAAGACAGGCAAAGAGCATGCAGAGAGCCCACAACCAGAGGCCCCAACTGGTCTGTGTGGTAGGACTGGCTTCCCTGATAAAGGGTGTGTGTTAGCCGATAGGGAAAGAATGAAGGGAATTAGTCAGATAAGTCCTGGTGGACGCTTCCCCCCTGGGGGAAACTACGTGGACACCCTGAGACAGGAGAGAGCAGAAGAAAAGACCAAAAAAATGAAGGACGCGTGTGTGTGTGAGATGAGCTGAGAATTTCAGACTCAGCTCTAGGTGGGAAGCCACCGTGGGGGTTTTGGGGGAAGGGGGGAATGTTGGATGAAGCGATTTGCAGGTTTCAAAAGTGTGCTTGTGTTGAGGACTGCACAGTTGCGGCAGAAATCACTCACCAGCTCCCCGATTCAGCATTTAACATTCAAAGACTGTGTCCTTTTTTTGTTTTAATTGTGGCAAAAGACACAAACATGAAATTCACCATTTTTTCAGGGTGTATTTCACTGGCATTGGCATATTCTGTTGTTATGCAACAATTACTGCCAGAACTCTTTCCATCTTGCAAAACGGAAACTCTGTACCCATGAAACAATAACTCCCCATCCCCTCCCCAGCCCCTGGCAGCCATCATTTTCCTTTCTGTCTCTATGAATTTGACTCCTCGCGGAACCTCACGTCAGTGAAATCGTACAGTATTTGTCCTTCTGTGACTGGCTTATTTCTTTCAGTATAAGATCCTCAAGGTTTATCCAGGTGGTAGCCTGTGCCCGAATTTCCTTTTATGGGGCGCCTGGGTGGCTCAGTCAGTTAAGCATGCGACTCTTGGTTTTGGTTCAGGTCGTGATCTCATGGTTCATGAGTTTGAACCCCATATCCGGCTCTGTGCTGACAGTGAAGACCCTGCTTAGGATTCTCTCTCTCTCTGTCACAGAATAAATAAACTTAAAAAATTTTTTTCTTCCTTTTTAAGGCTGAATAATATTCCACTGTGTGGATAGACCATTTATGTATCCACTCATCTGTCAATGGACATTTGGATTGCTTCCACCCCTTGGCTATTGTGAATAATGATGCCATGAACACAAAAATGCAAATATCTCTTTAAGTCCCTGCTTTTGAGGGACTATATACCCTCAAATATTCTTTTGAGTATATACCCTCAAAGTCTATTTCTTGGACTTCCTTTCCAGGAATGACACTACACCGAACTCTAGGGAGGTTTAGACAAATGAGTATCGCCCAGTCTCTGCCATCCCAATGGAGACAGGAAACTTTAAAAACAGAGCAATCTTCACTGAACTGGGCTACCGATAAACGATTTGGGAGTCCATAAGGAAGGTGCACCGCAGTGGGCACCACTGGAGACAGAGAACCCAGATGAGAGGCTACGGTGACAACCCAGATAAGAAAAATCAGCATCTTAAATATCGTGACATCGGGGCGCCTGGGTGGCTCAGTCGGTTAAGTGTCCGACTTCAGCTCAGGTCACAATCTCACGGTTCTTGAGTTTGAGCCCCACTTCGGGCTCTGTGCTGACAGCTCAGAGCCTGGAGCCTGCTTCAGATTCTGTGTCTCCCTTGATCTCTGCCCCTTCCCCACTCATGCTCTCTCTCTCTCTCTCTCTCTCTCAAAAATAAATGAACTTTAAAAAATATATATATATCGTGACATCAATGGGGATGGAGAGAAAAGCAGTTTTCTTGAGTTAGTGTAAATCATGGCCAAAGGCCATTTGCTCTTGGTTGATTTCAGGATGGTCGGTGTCTGAGCCCACATTGTGCCTCTCCCCTCAGGACCATCAGCCTCTGTCTCCTCCTCCAGGGCCTCCTTCGATTAAGGAGCGTCTCTGCCCACCCCAACCCCTGCTTCCCTGTGACCAGATGAAAGGCAGCCCAGGAAAACCCCCACAGCTCACACCGACTGGGAGCTCTTTGGAGCAGTGGCTTTGAAGGACAGATTCTGCGAGCAGGAACTCCCACTGGGCAACTCAAGGAGCCTCTGGGCAGCTCGGTCCCGTTAGCTATTTTTAGTTTGCCTTTTAGATTTAGAAACAGGCAGCATTCTGTAAAAACTCATTTTTTCTGCTTCCCTCAGGCAGAAAATTTCAATCCCAAACCTTCACGCTAAGTGACACGATGTTTGAGAATTTAGCCGACTTTCTTCCCTCATTGTTACCTTGCCATTCATACCTCTACGGATGCTGAACGCCCCGAGTTTTCTTTTTTTTTTTTTTTTAATTTTTTTTTCAACGTTTTTTATTTATTTTTGGGACAGAGAGAGACAGAGCATGAACGGGGGAGGGGCAGAGAGAGAGGGAGACACAGAATCGGAAACAGGCTCCAGGCTCCGAGCCATCAGCCCAGAGCCCGACGCGGGGCTCGAACTCACGGACCGCGAGATCGTGACCTGGCTGAAGTCGGACGCTTAACCGACTGCGCCACCCAGGCGCCCCCGCCCCGAGTTTTCTAGTCCCAACTCAAGCAGCAGACAAATGACAATTAATGAGGTCCCTAACTGTGTCAAGATCGTGATATCATTCTGGGGTGGGGGTGGGGAGCTGGTTAATACAGTATCTGTACATAATTGAGAGATACAAACCTCAACGCCCATCCCCAAAAGTAATACCCTAAGCTTGAACATGAAATCCTCCAAGTGGCTTCTCAGATCCTGGGCTCATTTGAAAATATTTATTTATTTTAATTTTTATTAAATATTTATTTATTTTTGAGAGAGAGAGAGACAGAGACAGAGACAGAGACAGAGACAGAGCACCAGCAGGGGAAGGGCAGGGAGAGAAGGAGACACAGAATCTGAAGCAGGCTCCAGGCTCCGAAGCTGTCAGCACAGAGCCCCACGCGGGGCTCGAACTCACGAACCGAGAGATCATGACCTGAGCCGAAGTCGGACGCTCGACCGACCGAGCCCCTGCCTGGCGCCCCCGAAAATATTTATTTTCAAAGAACTCTTCGGGAAGATGAGAAATCTGGTTAACGAAACATTTTACCTTAACATCTCGGTCACTTAGTACCATTAAGGACTCTAAAGAAATGGAGCCACATGGCAAGAGAGACACCAGTGTTTCATTTACTTATTCTTCTTTGTGGCCCCAGCTGCAGAGACTCAGAAAGCTAACAAATGTCTGTGATTGGCTGCTCTCAGAAGTATCGCAGAAACACCCACAGATATAGGACACGGAGCTGGCTACGTGCTGACCTTGGAATATGACATAACCTTATGCCTCCAAGTTTTTAGTTTGCAAATCGTCAAATCTGTGGAAAAGTGGAATGGGTAGTACCATTCAGGTTCATCGCGTGGCTTTCATCCAGATGTACTTGTTGTTAATGGTTTATCATCTATGCTTCCTCTTTCTCTCTCTATTCCCCTATAAACACATGATATACGCGTAAGTGCACACACACACACACACACACACGTGTATATACACATATGCCAAACCGTTTGAAAGGAAATTGTAGACATCATGACGCTCCTCCTTAGATGCTTCAACACGCATCCTCTAAGAACAAAAATATCTGCCTTCATAATCCCAGCACTATTATCACACCCAAGAATAACAGCATTGACATGTCAAAGGGAAATTTTCAGAAAGGCAAAATTTTGACTCTCGTCCATATATAAAATGACCATGTGTTAAAGATTTTTATTTAACTCCTGGTTAATGGGGGCCCTGGAAGACGTCACCATCAGTTCAAAAGACGATCCAAAGAGCCATCACATGTATAGGTGAGGAATGTTGAAAGGAATGAACACACGGAGGCAGAACTGGCTTGTCTGTGTCCATGAGCAAGGATTATTTTGCCGGGCTATCTATTATCTACAACTTGCTGAGTTGTAAAATAGCTCAAAGGCACTGAAAGCGGCAGAGCCCCTCTGGAATCAGAATTAGATAACCTTGAGGGGTGTGCTCTAGACCAGGAATTTGGCAAGTGTTTTCTATAAAGGGCCAGATAATAAATATTTTAGGTTTTTGCAAGCCACGCAGTATTTGAACATGAAAGTAACCATAGACATCCCTGAAGGAATGAGCATAGCTTTCTGCCAATCAAACTTTATGTACAGACACACGGGGCAGTCCCTATCTGGCCCCCTAGCAATAGTTTTCTGGCCCTGCTCTAAAGAATGAATAATTCTGCACTGATGCACACATTTTCTCCAACACTTAAAAAAAAATAATAAGAGGCTATCCTGAGTTGAATTGTGTCCCCCCTCAAAATTCATATGATGGAGACCTAGCCCCAATACCTCCGAATGTGACTGCATTTGGAGATAGGATCTTTAAAGAAAGTAATTAGGTTAAAATGAGCTTACGAAGGTAGACCCTCTCTCAATAGGACTGGTGTCCCTGTAAGACACCAGGTGTCCCTATAAGAATAGGAGATTAGGACACAGAAGGAAGGCCATGCCAAGACACACAGAGAAGACGGCCATCTACATGCCAAGGAGAGAGGCCTCAGGAGAAGCCAACTCTGCCCACACCTTGATCTCAGACCTCCAGCCTCCAGAACTGTGAGAAAATAAATTTCTGCTGTGTAAGCCGCCCCAGCGGGTGGTACTTTTGTTATGGCAGCCGGAGCAGACTGACAGATGTCTTTCACTTGTGAAAAGATGGTTATCTACTCAAGTGAGTAGGTTAGGCCAACTTCTCCCTAACGTTATTTTGTCAAACACAATATGTCAAGAAACACTGCAGAGGCGGAGGTGGGGAAAGGGTTTTGATGTCAAATCAGTTTAGCAACGATAGCAAACCGTAGTTCCTTCTTAAAAATCTGCTATGACCTCAGAGTGTCAAAGCTTTTGAGATGTCCCACCATGACACCTGTTTTAGCTTGGGATAGCCTAGAGCTTCCCAAATTGGAATGCTTGGTTTTTTTTAAGGTACAATTCTTTTTTGTTTAAGTTTATTTTTAGTAATCTCTACATCCAACGGGGGGCTCAAACTCACTACCCCAAGATCGAGGGTCACGTACTCTTCTGACTGAGCCAGCCAGGTGCCCCAAAGTTACAATTCTTAAATAATAAACCCAGTATTCTTGGAACGTGCTTTGGAAACACTAGGGTGAGCAAAGAATGAGACAGGTATTCTGAGAATGTAAAGATGCCTGCAGGCCGAGCCTTGGGGAGGGCAGGATTCAGAAGGCCGGAGTCGAGAACATGAGTGTGTTCCAGGCAGGGGCAAGAGGGGGACTCCTGTGCCCAGACCTGGGCCAGCGAGGTAGACAGAAGAACATGAGGGGCCAGACTGCTCAGAGATAATCGCTCATCGTTATGTGTCCGAGAAAGGCTGGTCCTCAGGGAAGGATCGTTATCTGTTTTCATGGAGAACCCGAGGTCTCAGTATCCTGTTGCAGAATAAGGAATGGGGTTCGGAACACCTGGCCCCCTGGGCGTCTTCCTTTGGGGCCCTGGCGATCACCTCCCAGCAGAACTTCAGAGCCCGCTATTCACTCCTCGGTGTGCATCTCGCATCAGTGGGGTGACAGCCGGTGCACACAATGTCAGCCTCAGGCCACCAGATGGCGCGCGGAACCCACGGTGCACGTGCCCGGTCTTCTGGTTTGTCCCAGCGCTGGCCCAGGGCCCATAGGAAATGTGTTACTATGTCTCCTCTTGCCCAGCGTCCTGCAAGGTTTTCACTCTTTCCAAAGCTCATCTGTAGAGAAACATGTGAAACACCATACTGCGCAGCTGTGCTTTTCCTCTCCTTTTGCTCCTGGGGACAGGCCAGCAGTATTTCCCCTTGTCTGAAGAGTCTCAGAGCCCAGGGTCCTCATGCATGTTCTCCCCGGAACAAGAAGTGGGGAATACTTAGCTTCCATTTTGAAACCCGCAATCCTGATGAAATGTAATTGCTGGGGGGAAAAATATCTCAGGGATTGTTTATTAGGGCAACCGCATTCCTGGCGTGAAAACAGACTGCAAACACTTTGTTACTCTGGTATTCTGACTGTTAACACAGTGGGGTGTAAGGTTTTTACGTAATCCCAAACCTCAGCCGGGAAGAGTTAATGATGTTACTCATGCCACCAGGGCATGAAAGGAAAGCTTGCATTTTTGGGTGGTTATTGCTTGCCCAGAGCGGTGGAATGAGCCATAAGGCTGAAAGCCAAGGGACTTGGGCCACCCATGCAGTGAAATAATCCCCGAGAAATGCACTGCTTGGAGTGGAAATGAAAGTGAAGGGAACAGTCATTCCAGGGCATTTACTAAATATTATTGACAGTCATTCAGTCTCAAGTTTGGTTGATGCTCAACACTACAAATCTCGGATTTGGGATCTATTACGTAGATCACAGGAAATGACTGACATCAAGCAGTTGGAACACTGTTCTCGTCAAGCTCTGGGGTCGTCAGCAGTGAGCTCTGTTCTTATTTTCAGTTCCAGTAGGAATGAATAATTAATAACCTCGTTTCTGAATGGAAAGTACATTTCAATGGATGGGTGATGCTTTCAGAAGGGCCTCTGAGGGTTACTGCTTATTTCCTTTTTTTTTTTTCTCTTTCTGAAGGGGGGGGGGCCCTGGATGAGAAGAAAGAAGCAATATTCAAATGTACGACGGCCTCTGTTTTTGGCCCATGGGAGCCTCACGTGAATAACGAAAAGCAGAATCTGATGTTGAGATCGGCATCTACACTAAGCTAGGCACTCTCTCCCACGTCCCGTAAGTACTTTCTTGAGCTTTACGGCAACAATTTGATAGTTGGCATCGGACCAGTTTTTCAGATGGGGCTATGAAGCTCAGAGGGGTTCAACAGTTTGCCCAAAGTCACACTGCTTAGTAGATTCGAGAGCCGGCACTCGCAACCAGGTATGCCTGACTTCAAAGTCCGCGTTCCTTCTCCTTCCGCCATGGCACTTCCTGGACTCGCAGGACCTCCAAGTCGGGAATGAGCTGGGAGACCGTTTAGGTGAACCCTCGAAATAATGGAGGCATTCTTCTGGTGCTCTCCAGGAGTTGAAAGGCAAAGAAGTCATAAATGTGCCTGGCGAAGCCTAGAAGAAATCAGAGCAACGCTTCAGAATGCAGACAGAGGGCAACATGCAAATGTGGGTTGGGGCGGGATGGCCGTAGTATCCTGAAGTTGTGTGTCCTGTGTTATAGGACTCAGAGGAATGCTCAAAGTACTCTGCCTCGTACCCCCCCCCCCCCCCCCCCCGCCCACGTCCCAGAAAGGTAAGTCGTGGTCAAAAGCACCGTCTCCATACGAGGACGAGTTGGCCAAGTGGAGTGAGAGTGGACGGGCGGTTTCAGGCCACACAAGTTGGCAGAACGGCCAGAAATAGAACTTCACGCTGTGCGTCTCGCTCGTGCCTCAGTGGGGCTCGTCCTGCCTCACACGTCTCTTGCCATGACTCGGTCTGCGTGAATTTGGTGACGAAACCCAAAACCAGGTTTCGGTTTTCATTACACAGCGGAAACTTGGCCTCAGATCACTAAAAAGTTCACTGTGGTCTGTGAACCTTTTGAGCACGTGGAGCCAGGCTTCTGCCACGTGTCTGCACCCACGGGTGCCCACAGGGGTTTATGGGGGTGAGCGGGAAGCGGGGCCCCCCCGGGGCCCGCATGGCCGGTCCAGGCGCACGCAGGCCTGGCCTGACGCGGGGCACCCGGGAGCCTCTGCAAATCACGGCCCCCGGCAGACTTTTCTCGGAGCTCCAGGGGAATGGCTTTCAGGGAGAGAGGGAAAAGGAGGGAGTGATTTAGGAGGTGTGCATATTCATTTGCAAATGAAGTTATGGAAGTTGCTAGTGAGATTTATGTTGGTAATTAAGTGATAATGGCTGTGTGAGGCTCCGCTTGAGTTGGATTTCCTGTAAAATATCTGAGTCCCGGTTGGAGAAATGTCTTCTTGTTGGGCATTTTCAGAAACAATTTCGGTTTCTACGGTACTTTATACTCACCAACTAGTAGCTCCTGGAAGCACCCTTGTAAGGCAGGCCACTGGGCTAGCCCCTTCGCGCATCCCCCAAAGGTTGCTCGTCTCTACAAGGCATGGATCCCATCTCCCGGACTCCCGTCCCACAGTAGCAGAGGAAGGACAAGAAGGCGCCCTTCAAAGGCCATGGCCAAGTGGAGAATGTTTTGTTTTGTTTTCTTTTAAATCCTCAGGGGTGCCTGGGTGGCTCAGTTGGTTAAGCGGCCGACTTCAGCTCAGGTCATGATCTCACGGTCCGTGGGTTCGAGCCCCGCGTCGGGCTCTGTGCTGCCAGCTCAGAGCCCGGAGCCTGTTTCAGATTCTGTGTCTCCCTCTCTCTGACCCTCCCCTGTTCATGCTCTGTCTCTCCCTGTCTCAAAAATAAATAAAATGTTAAAAAATTAAAAATAAATAAATAAAATAAACAAATCCTCAAGATCCTCAGGCCAGGGGTGCCTGGGTGGCTCAGTTGGTCAGGCGTCCGACTCTTGATTTCGGCTCAGGTCATGATCTCGCGGCTCACGGGTTCAAGCCCCACATCAGGCTGTGTGCTGACAGTGCAGAGCTCCTTGGGATTCTCTCTCTCTGTCCCCACCTGCTCGCGTGCTCTCTTTCTCTCAAAGTAAATAAATAAATAACCTAAAAATAGATACATCCTCAAGATCCTTTAAAGAACCAGCCTGAAATGACCCAGTTTAATTAAGGAAACCAAGGAAATCATGAAGAAACCAGGTACGAATTCCATGCAAAGATCTTGCAAGAATTCAAGTCCAAACTGCTACGTAAACAAGTGATGGCCTCCCTTCCCATGCAGGCTGTCCGTGGGGGGCTGGAATATCCACGAGGGCGGGAGAAAGGAATAAAGGAGAAAAACAAGCCTCTGGGTCAAACCCAGACTGGCTAATCAGTCCTTGATTAATTAATAGCTGCCTCCTCTCCACATATATTGTTTTATATTTCAAAAGAGAGAAAGAACCCAACTACGTAGGTGTGCTGTAATGAGGTACATCTCTTAGAAAGTAATGGGGCTGTGGTTTTCTTAGTTTCTTCTTTCCTTTAATGGTGGAAGTCTACGCAAATATTCAGTCCTAGGACTAAGCGAGTAGAAAAACACTTTGTGCGATAATTTACTGGTTCGTACATCCAAGGTGCAGCTCGCTTAATGGGAAGTGCTGAAAAGCTCAGCTTCTTTTCATGTTTGTCCTCGTTCAGGGTTTTTAGAATACTCTTTCAATTCTTTCGGTTATGTGAGAGAGGGCTCGAGGGTTCGCACGTCTGTGAGCGGAGAGACGGGTTTTCAAAATTATGGTGCACCTTGGTTCAGTGAAAGAAGGTAAGCGCTGACTGCTCCCTTTGCGTCTTTGGGACTGGAATCTACCGCCAACATCTATGAATAAACCTCGTGGCAGGGGATTCGGCGAGGCACAAAAGCTCGGCGGTGGTCCGTATCAGACGCTCGCTCGGTATCTATCTGGTCGGAAGAGAAGAAAGTGGCAAACAAGAGGCACCATCAGGAGTTCAGAGGGAGCCTCTTTTGGATGCTGTGGCAAGATGAGGGAAGTTCAAAGACAAGAGGAGGTGGGCTTGCTGGGTCCTGAAGCAATCCTACGACTGAGGTCACAGGAGAGAGAAGAAAGGGGAGATCCAGGAATCAAAGCGCTGCTGGGCCTGCTGATGCCCTGTCAATCCTGAGAGGTCGCTGGGAAGGGCAAATGAGAGGCGCGAATGCTAAGGAAGGGAGTCCGAACGTGCTCATTTACTCGAGAGGATACTTTATTGTCCTCAGAGTATGGAAAGAAAATAAGCTAAATTATTAAATGGTTAATCAAATGGCTAAAAGCGTGACATGCTAGTGATGCAGCATATGTGTAGACACGCATAAATATAGACACATATAGACACATATATAGACACACACAAATATATACATATAAGTACACATATAGACACATATAGACACATATAGACATATATAGACCCACATAAACATAGACACGTATAGACACATAAATATATACACACATATACATATGTAGACACATGT
>NC_064818.1:13507527-13588327 GCF_023721935.1 Panthera uncia | reverse complement strand
ACATATGTAGACACATATATATACATATATAGACACACATAAATATAGACACATAAATATATACACATATATACGTATACACACATGTATACATATATAGACACACACAAATATATACATATATACATATATAGATGCAAGTAAATATATACATATTTAAGGCCTATACATATATATGTACACATACATATATACATACATGCACACACATATACATATGTACATGCACATGCCGTATATATATACACATAAATACATATATATACTTAGGGCATATATATATATATATACATATGTATTACACACACACATACCATATATATACACATAAATACACACACTTTTATATATATATAATACACTTAGGGCTTATACATATATACACACACATGTATACACGTAGACACACACATATATGTGCACATGTCATATATATATACACACATAAATATATATATACTTAGGGCCTATGTGTGTGTGTGAGCACACATACACACATATACCCATACACATATCCTTAAGGCCTATGGTATTACATTATATATATATATATATATATATATAGTAGCAAGATCTTTATTAGTGCAGAGTAGTATATGAAGAATATTTTGAGATGGCCGCTGGCTAGGGTTTCCAGGGATGAACTGAATTGTCATATTTAGTATAATTCATTACCTTTTTCTTCTCTTGCTTGGCTAATTTGGGTTCTTCCCAAAAGATGTTAGTTTTAAAAATTCACCACCCATCTCCAAAACCTAAGGAGAAGGCCAACATCTTGGTTCTTACACGACTGTAAAGCACAGTCATCTTTCAGAATTACCCAAAGGCACGTAACAGAGAATAGGAGGGAAAGCTGTGAAGCGGGCATCTGAATGCACAAAGGCACAAATGCACAAGCCACCCACTGAAAGCTTGCTGCGTGGCAGACGTGTCCTCGAGCACTGTGCACACGTGAGGCTCTTCATACAGAATAAGTGAACAGCCAGCCAGACGGATTTGCTGTGATTTCATTGTTGGCTCCCCGTTTTCCCTTACCCCTGGCCCCCGCTGACCTTTTCACTTCATCATCAAAGATTTAAATGTCCGCGTTTTGCTCACCCCTCCCAAATTTCCATTCTTTTCTGTGCCTTTTCCCCTGTGCCTACAAGATCGCTTTACCTGTCCACCTGCAACAGGAAAGAGGTGAGAGCCAGCTCAGAGCAGCAGCTCCCGCTGGACGGGCTGGGCAGCCCTGGGTCAGTCCCAGGAAGCCAGACGCCCAGTCTGGAAGCCAGACGAGGCCAGGAAGAATTCTCTCCAGGCTGCGGAGAGAGCAAGGCCCTGGTGACGTCCTGATTTCAGACTGCTGGCTTCCAGAATCACAAGGCCATGAGCTTCGGTTGTCAAAGCCACCGAGTTTGTGGCCCTTTGTCACAGCAACCCTGGCCACCTAACACAGGGCGCTGTGGCGGGGAGCATTTGAAGACGCTTTGAGATCCGATCTGAATTGGAGATCCAGGTTGAATTACCTCCTCGCTGATGGTTTGGGGCAAATTTCTCACCGAGCCTCGTTCTTTCTGTAGACCTAAGTGGCTTATGCAAGGGAACCATAGGACTGCTTCCCCTGGATGTATGCACACCTGCTTCTTCCCCCTTCCCTCTCTCTGTCTCTCTCCCTCCCTTCCGCCCTCCTGCCTCTACTTTTCCAGTCTTCCAAATGTGGCTTCTTACGGCTTCAGCCACCAGAGAGAAATACCTGTGAACCACGCTGGGTTTTCGAATCCAAAAGTCCAACTTCGGCCCCCAACCCTCACCCCTATGGGCTGTGCTCAGAGATCGGGGTCATATCTTCCTAAACTCGTCAAGAAAGGTTGACAGGCCGAGATGAAGTCACAGGACACAATATATAGAATTACCCTGAGATCCGTGATAAACGTAAGGTAGCGCTGTGTTTTTGTCTGGATCTCTCACATCCTGGCGAGGACTTTCTGTCCGTCCTTCTGGCTCTTACACCCTCAACTCCCCTCTAGCCCTCCCCATGTCCTTCTTCCTCCTATCTTCCCACCCTCTGCCCAGACCATCCCAGGCCTCATGTCCTCACTCGAGACTCTCCTCCCGCCAGAAGGTCCTCCAGCTACCCGCATCTACCCATGTCCCTTCCTTTTTAAATCCCTCTTGCCCTTATGGTTATTTTCATGTCGCTTCTAGTTGGTTCCTGGCCTAGATTCTAGGCAACCCGAGGGCAGGAAGCCTGCCTCATTGCGCTCTCAGGATCCCGGTGCCCTTCGGCACATTTTCGGGCAACAGGAGGTCGTGGCAGCCACCCTGGCCGGGTCACAGCCTTGTCTGCTCTTCACCTGGAATTCTAGAAGCTCCATGCTAGACAGAACTAAAGCCCTCGTGCCTTGACCGATTCGCCTTTCTGCACCCCACTTCAACTCTAGGCTCTCAGAGTTTCTGTCTCCCCGAGGTCCCAGATCCGGGAAAGCTACTCTCTCTTATCTCCACCGGCTGGGGGAGCATCTCCGGCCTGTCTCCTACCTTCACCCTGGGTTTGTCTCACTCCGGAAGCCGGGGCAGGCGGGACGGGGGCCCTCTGGGCTGCTACAGACACGGGGTCAAACTGGGAGATGTGATAGAAAAGCTCCATTATGAGGGCAGCGAATTAGGACGTTTGTCAAGAGGAGACAAAGCCTTGCCTGGAGGGAGAGGGCCCTTCTCAGAGGCCAGGACTGAGCTGAGCAGATCGGGCCCTTTTGGGACTTTCGAGCCCCAGAAGGCGACAGGGCCCGTCTCCAAATGTAACTTGATATAAGACAACACTAAACACGAAATCCAAACTGTTCAGGTATGCCGAAAGTAAAGTGGCTTCTTGCTAGGTTGTTTTTTGTCAATGAAATCCTACATATGCTCATTGAAGCCAGACTTTTGTTTTCCCCCTCCCTTTCTTCCTTCTTCCCCCTTCACCTGCTTCCTCTTTCTTTTTGTCCCTGTTTGCCATTTCTCTGAGCAAGAGCATAAGCAATTTATGGAGAATGGGGGGGAAATATTGCTGCATTGCTGAGAGGGCTCATCGAAATGACCTTCCGGACCGCTCCCGGCTTGGAGGCTCCGTGAGTCCATGAAAGGACTTGATAGAGAACAAATCTGGGCTTTGCAGTCAGACGTTCCTGGTGCCAACCCCGAGCGCTCGTGTTTACTTGCTGTGTGACCTCGGGCAAGCTACTTAACCTCTCTGAGCCAAGGTTCGTCACTGGAAAACCTGGGCCAACGCTGACCACCAACTCACTGCTGTGAGGATAAACTGAAAAAAATACTTATAAAGCACCCGGCAAGCTGGCAATGGAAGACTGGGTCAAAAATCTCCTGCCGGGGAACCTGGGAGGAGGCCCACCTGAACAGAGACGATGGGGCATGCGGTGTGGTGTGCTGCGACTCAGAGATGAAGCCACAAGTCCCCTTCGCCGGTGTCTGGGGGACTCAGCTGTCAGCTCAGCTCATTTCCCAGGGCCCGGCCCTGCTCCTGTTCTCTCTGTCCTTTTGTGCCCGTGGCTTCTTGTGAACAACCCAGGTCCGTACCTGGGACCTCTGCCGCCATTGTGCCATCCCTCTGAGGTCGAGCACACCCTGTCACTCAATGGTTTGTCCTGGGCTTTGCTGCCTCGAACTTGCCCGAATACCTCCCACCCCCACCTGGACTTTCTGACCGTTGTTCCTTTTTATTTGCTTATTTCACTCACTCCACGAACAGTTTGGGGGGGGGGGGGATCTGCAGGGTGCCAGGCCCTCCCGGAGCCCCAGCACTTGTCCATCTGCCCCAGGATCCTGCCGCTTTCCGTCAGCTCTGGAATAACCCCCCCGCACCCCACTCAGGATCGTCCCTCCCTTCCTGGAGGCTGGCTGTGCTGCGGGGCCCCTCAACCCCCTGCCAGCATCAAATCCAGACACTCTGCCGATAGTGGTTGATTAAATGAACACATAGAAAAGGATGTGTTTTTTTTTTTTTTTAATTACCACCCCTTCCAGGTTCCCCAGCCCCCTTTCGGGCTGATGTAACCCAAATTACTCTGCACCGTGATGAGTTAAACGCTGGCAGCTTGGTGATTGTGTATAAGCAGTTTCCAGCTCTCAGGCAGCCATTATCCGCACCTCCGTGAGGTTCTGATTTTCAAGTATCCTTAGGGCTTAAAAATGCTAATGGTGGCTCTCTTCCTATAACTATAATAATACTTAGCACTTGTGTCCTGCTACATAAAATCAGTTCAAGTGCGCCCACACCCCCCGGTGAGGTAGGTCCCTTATTAGCACCCTGGCGTCAATGAGCAGCTGAGGGGTTGACGGGGTTTGGCTAAGGCACACTTGCCTTTGACCTGAACCATCCCCTCCACTCCGGCCCTGGAGGTATAGGCAGTCCCCCGAGAGTGTAGACGAGCGGTACCTTTCCGGGACCCCAGCCCCCCAAGGATCTGAGCAGGAGTGGCCAACACCCTGTCGGGAGACGTTACAGGACCATCATCCGTACGTGCAATTGGCCACGTAAAGGGTGAAAATTAAGTTACGGTTCTACTGACTGTCGAAACAGCAGCTCTTCCAACAACGTTCAAGACGTCGGTGGCCTGTGGGAGAGGCTGAACAGGGTGACCCGTCGTCTCAGGTTAGGAAAGGAACCTGCCCAGAGCGGCACGGGTCCAAGTCACCCGGAGCAGTCCAGACAGCTGGGCAAAGACGGTGACCCCCCTTGCGTGGCATGCCCTGCCCCCCAGAGCGTCCCCTCATCGTGTCCCCCTCCCTACCATGTGGGCTGGAACACACACACACACACACACACACACACACACACAAAACCATATCCGGGGAAATAATTCACTAACGTACGCAAAAATTGCTGCATGCATGCAAAATGCACGCGTGTAAGAAAGGAGGCAGGGCTCGAAGGACCGCAAGAGAACGCAAACAGCTCTTCCTCCAGCCGTGCCAGTGGTTGAGCGAACCTGTTCCACATTTCTCAAATATTCTCCTGGAGCTTCTGTCTTACCTGTGGATTAGCGTTCCTCTGTTATTTAAAGCAGTATTCTTCTCATGAAACAAACAGATGCATTTCGAACTGGAATGCATGCGTTCCACGAACTTTTAAGAGAAAACACACATCTTCAAAGCAGTTGTGTGCTTCTGGGCGGAGAAACCTATTTACGTCTTCTGGGTCTCGGGCACTCCTAGGGGATCCAGTTTGAAGACCCCTGCATGAGTTTCCACCATGGAAGGCACAGAACAGCAGCTCTGTTAGGGGTGGAGGGAGGAGCAGAGAGAGATAAGGGTCAAGTCCTGCGTGGCCCAGTGGCAGCCGAGAGCGGTCTGAGCTCTTGGCCTGGGGCAGCAGAGTCCTGAAAGGCTGGGAGGTGAGCACCTAGGGACAGGTGGAGGGGAGATGGAGAGAAGGGAGGGCAGAGTCCCCAGAGGGATCCCCGAGGAACCCTCAGGTACCTCACAATGAAGCCGTAAAGCTCGGCCCCAAGCCAACCCAGGCGCACGTCAGGACCACAGCCTTTTTCCACTGGAAGGAACCAGAAACATTCTAGTCCAATCGCCTCCTCTTCCAGTCTGGGAAACCGAAGTTCAAAGCCTTGCAGCGACTTGCAAGAGGTCACGGTTCAGATCAGCGCCAGAGTTCTTTTTTAATCTGAGTGATGTTATCAAGATTACTCATGAAGTCGCGACGTGTCTCAGCACGTACAAGTAAAAGAGAGAGGAGAGGGTAATCGCAGAAAGGAACAAACTTCGTTTAAAAGGCAAAAATATGAAAACCACAGTAAGGAAAAAGAGGGGCTATAGTCAGGTCAGCGTATTGACCCAAAAAGCAAATCAGTTCTATGGTCCCCACATTAGTTTACAGGGTTTAAAGCGATTCGATGTAACGTGAGCCCTACGCGGTGTTGACCAACCAGGATTTAGGATTCCTGGTGTAGTCCGCGAAAACTTTTTTTGCACCATCTTATGTAAAAACAGAAAAAAAACTTATATGCCACCTGAATCTGCACTGCCTGACTTACTTCCCTACAAACTGGAAACCTCTTCTCATTATAAAGATGAGAATTATAATGATGTGAATATAAGAGATTATAAAGATGTGAATCAGAGCCACGAAATGCCAAAACCGGTGTGCAAAGCGGGTGATCCCGGAGAGGCGGCCTTGGGGGTCTGGCAGGGGCTCTGCCCGGTCGTGGCAGCCTTCTGTGGTGTCTTTGCGGTGGGGAGGGTGGGGGGGTCTCCGCTCCGGGAGTCCCCAGGCCGCGTCCTACCGAAGACCAGCCGTGCAGTCGCTCTCAGAAGGCCGTTTTCACCTCTGTCAAAAATCCTCAAGTGGCGAAAACCGGGCGTTCACCGTGGCTCGAGCAAAATGAGGAAAATACAAGCTCCAGTTCTGAAACTGCCTGCTCATTATTCCAGGAACATTCTTCCTGTCAATCTTTTATTAATTATCCAGGGGAAGTGATTCTATACAGCAACGCACAGTGAAATGATTCATCTGACATAACTTCCTCGGTTTTCTGTCCAACTGAAACGATTCCAAAAGCCGCAACTAGGCATGAAGGGGAGAGAAAACTAAAGGGAACGTCCTCCAGACATACAGCCGTGTCCTGAGTTGAATTCCCCAGCAGAAGCACTAGCTTGGGCACCGGGGCCGGAGAAGGTCTATGTACCTTCCTTCCCCAGATGTTTACAATGAATAATGGATTCTATGAATAAATTCTAATAAGTGAATACATTTTAATAGCTAATGACTAAAATTGTAACAACACGGCAGGGTCTTAAATATATTTTTAAGTGCTACAAATGATACATATTGAAACTGTAAGCCTTCCCATATTATAGAGAAAAATTAAAAAAAAAAAAAGTCGCTATGAGCATGGCGATGTGATGGTCGTGAAGGAAGTCCCACCGTTGAGTTAATGAACACGTCCCATATTATAGAGAAAAATTAAAAAAAAAAAGTCGCTATGAGCATGGCGATGTGATGGTCGTGAAGAAGTCCCACCGTTGAGTTAATGAACATGTCCAGCACCTCAGACATTCACTTGTTTTAGTGAGAATACATAAGTTCTACTCTCGCAGCAAAATTTCAAGTTTATTTGTTTTGAGACACAGAGAGAGAAAGAGAGAGTACAAGCAGGGGAAGGGCAGAGAGAGGAGAGAGAATCCCAAGCAGGCTCCATGCTATCAGCGCAGAGCCCAACACGGGGCTTGAACTCACGAACCGCAAGATCGTGACCTGAGCTGAAATCAAGAGTTGGACGCTTGTCAGACTGAGCCACCCAGGCGTCCCTTGGCAAGTTTCAATTATACAATACAGTATTATCAGCTATACTCACTACGTTATACATGAGATCCTCATATCTTTTTTTTAAAAGTGTTTATTTATTTTGAGAGAGAGAGAGAGACAGAGAGAGAGGAAATGAGCAGAGGAGGGGCAGAGAGAGTGCGAAAAAAAATCCCAAGAAGGCTCCACACTCAGCACAGAGCCTGACGCAGGACTTGATCTAATGATCGTGAGATCGTGACCTGAGCTGAAGTCGAGTCGGTTGCTTAACTGAGCCACCCGGGCGTCCGGAGATCCTCATATCTTATTCATCGAATCACTGAAAGGTACCCTTTTACCAACCTCTCGCCATTTCCCCCATGGGAATCACCATTCAACTCTGTTTCTGAGACCCAGTTTATTTGTTTATTTGGTTTTAAAGATTCTACATATAAGTGATCTCAGGCATTATTTGTCTCTACCTGGTTTATTTCGCTTGGCATAATACCCTCCAGGCTTACCCATGCCGCAAATGGCAGGATTCTTTGAGGACTGAATAATATCCCATTGCGATACATCACATTTTCTTTATTCATTCATCCGTCAAAGGACATATAGGTTGTTTCTGCACCTTGGCCATTGTGAATAATGCCGCTGTGGGCATGGGTGTGCAGATATCCTTTTGAGACAATGATTTTTTTCCCCTTTGGAGATATATCCAGAAGTGGTATTGCTAGATCCCATGGTAGTTCTATTTTTAATATTTTGAGGAACCTCCATACTATTTTCCACAGGGGCTGCTCTAATTTCCAGCCCTACCAAGAGTGTGCGAGGGTTCCCTTTCCTCCATGTCCTCGCCAGCGTTTATTATCTTTCTTTTTTTTTTTTTTTTTCAGGGCTCCTAAATTTTATTAGTATTCCTTTCCTTTTGAAAAAATTTTTATCTTAATCTTTATTTTTTAAATTCCAGTATAATTAACGTACAGTGTTATATTAGCTTTAGGTGTATAATATAGTGATTCACCAATTCTTTTTTTTTTTTTAATTTTTTTTTAACGTTTATTTATTTTTGAGACAGAGAGAGAAAGAGCATGAACGGGGGAGGGTCAGAGAGAGAGGGAGACACAGACTCTGAAACAGGCTCCAGGCTCTGAGCGGTCAGCACAGAGCCCGACGCGGGGCTCAAACTCACGGACCGCGAGATCGTGACCTGAGCCGAAGTCGGCTGCTTAACCGACTGAGCCACCCAGGCGCCCCTGATTCACCAATTCTATACGTTATTCAGTGCTCAACACAGTTAAGTGTTAGTAAGTGTTAGTCCCCTTCATCTATTTCACCCCTCTCCCCACCCACCTCCCCTCTGGTTCTCTATAGTTAAGAGTCTAATTTCTTGCGTGTCTCTCTTTTTCTTTGTTTTGTTTCTCAAATTCCACATGAGTAAAATCACATGGTATTTGTCTGTCTCTGACTTATTTCACTTAGCCTTACACTTTCTAGATCCATCCATGTGGTTGCAAATGGCAAGGTTTCCTTCTTTTTCATGGCTCAGTAATATTCCTCTGTATACACATCCCACATCTTCTTTGTCCATTCATCCATCAATGGACACATGGGCTGTTTCCATAATTTGGCTATTGTAAATAATGCTGCAATAAACACGGGGGGGGCCTATATTTTTTCAAATTAGTGTTTTCATATTCTTTGGGTACATACCCAGTAGTGTAGTTACTGGCTCATATGTCATTCTATTTTTAGTTTTTTGAGGAACCGCCATACTGTTTTCCACAGTGACTGCATTGATTTGCATTCCCACCAACAGTGCACAAGGATTCCTTTTTCTGTACATCCTTGCCAACACTTATTTCTTTTTTTTTTTAATTTAAAAAAAATGTTTATTTACTTTTTGAGAGAGAGAGAGAGAGAGAGAGAGAGAGAGAGAAACAGAACATGAGCAGGGGAGGGGCAGAGAGAGAGGGAGACACAGAATCTGAAGCAGGCTCCAGGCTCCGAGCTGTCAGCACAGAGCCCGACATGAAGTTGAAACCCACGAACCGTGAGGTCATGACCTGAGCTGAAGTAGGACACTTAACTGACGGAGCCACCCGGGTGCCCCCCAACACTTGTTATTTCCTGTGTTTTAGCCATTCTGACAAGGTGTCAGGTGATCTGTCATTGTGGTTTTGATTTACATTTCCTTGATGATGAGGGATGTTGAGCACTTTTTCATGTACCTGTTGGCCACCTGTAGGTCTTCTTTGGAAAAATGTCTATTTAAGTCCTCTGCCCGTTTTTTAAATCGGGATTATTATCATTATTATTTTGCTATTAAGTTGTATGGGCTCTCTGTCTATTTTGGATAGTAACCCCTTACCAGACATATAGTTTGCAAATATCTTCTCCCATTCTGTAGGTCGCCTTTCATTTTGTTGATGGTTTCATTGCTGTGCAGAAGCTCTTTAATTTTTTTTAATGATTTATTTATTTTTGAGAGAGAGAAAGAGAGGCAGAGCACGAGCAGGGGAGGGGCAGAGAGAGAGGGAGACACGGAATCCGAAGCAGGCTCCAGGCTCCGAGCTGTCAGCACAGAGCCCCTCGCGGGGCTCAAACTCGTGAACCGTGAGATCATGACTTGAGCCGAAGTGGGACGCTTAACCGACTGAGCCACCCAGGTGCCCCCCAGAAGCTCTTTAATTTGATGGGTCCCACTTGTTTACTTTTGCTTATGTTGCCTCTGCTTTCAGTGTCAAATAAAAAGAAATCATCGCCAAGACCAGTATTAAGGAGCTTTTACCCTATGTTTTCTTCAATGAGTTTTATGTTTTCAGGTCTCGTGTTCATGCCTTTAATACATATGGAGCTGATTTTCGTGTATGGTGGAAGATGAAGGTTCAATTTCATTCATTCTTTTGCATGTGGATATTTAGTTTTCCCCCTACCGTTTATTGAAAAGACTATCCTTTCCCCCTTGTAAATCCTTCGCTCCTTTGCTGAACAGCAATTGGTGATATATGTGTGGGTTTATTTCTGAGCTGCCTACTCTGCTCCATTGACCTGTATGTCTGTTTTTGGACCAATGCCACACTGTTTTGATTACTGTAGCCTTGTTTGAAATCAGGAAGTACAGTGCCTCTTTGTTAAGCTTTGTTCTATCTCAGGATTGCTTTGGCTATTCCCGGCCTTTGGTGGTTCCATATGAATTTGAAGCTCATTTTTCTTATTTCTGTGAAAAGTGCCATTGGAATTTTGATAGGGACAATCCTGCATCCGTAGAGAGTTTGGGTGGTATAGACATTTTAACAATATTTACTGTCCCAGTTTATGAACACAGAATATCTTTCCCTGTATTTGGGTCTCCTTCAGTTTCTTTTACCAATGTTCTGTAGTTTTCAGCGTGATCTTTCACCCCCTTGGTTAAATTTATTCCTATTTTATCCTTTTTGATGTTATTGTAAATAAGATTTTCTTAATTTCTCTTTTTGATAGATTGTGGTTAGTGCATAGAAATGCAAGTGATTTTTGGATATTGATTTTATATCCTGCAACCCTACTGAACGTGCGTATTAGTTCTAATGTTTGGGGTGGTTTTTTTTTTTGGTGGAGTCTTTAGGGTTTTCTATATGTAATATCATGCCACCTGCAAACAGAGCCAACTTTACTTCTTCCTTTTGGACAAAAGTATTCTTTTAAGTGCACAGACTGAATTCAAGGAAGGGACATGGGTGAAAGAGGCTGAAGCCGTGCCCACACTCCAGGACTAAAAATACACTGCCCCTTAACCACAGTCAGTTGCTGGGTACATTGAGTTTCAGGAGCATTTAAAAAGCAGATTTCATCAGTCACTCAAAGGCATGGATTTTAAATGCAATTACTGTATGTAATTAGCTGTTTCATCTTCAGTGCCAGTGAATTTGGAATTTAATCTCTGATTGCACAAAATAGAATACTAAGCAGATCAGCCCATAGAAGGGCTGGCGTAGTTGTTTACTGGTAGCCGGATAACGTGGCCAAATTCCTTAGAGCCACCGCGGACAAATGTTAGACAGAGGAGGAGGGAGACAAGGCACTGGCTCTTATAAGGCACTTATTTTTAAACCCATGTTAAAGACACGGTTTGTCCTCTCTCCGAAGCCTTGCCCCACGCTGGGTGGAGCCCATCACTCAGCCTCAAGTACAGCACATACCACAGTTACCCGATCGTCTCTGCAACTGCTTTTCCTACCGGGTTATGAGCGCCTTGAAGGCAGGGACCATGTCTTATTAAACTTTGTGTTTCTGACACAGAGCAGGGTGCCTGGCCCACCACAGCGGTCAGTAAATGAACGAACGAGTGAGCCACCAGTTAAATCAGCAAGGGCCAGTTTTGCAAAAATAAGCAGTTTATGTAAACCTTTATTTTTTTTTTTTGAACTCTCCTTCAGCAGCATCTTTCTTTAAGGCGTGTGTTTTTTCTTAAATTTTATTTTAAATTCCAGTAGAGTTAACATCCAGGGTTATGTTAGTTTCAGGTGCACAGAATAGTGATTGAACACTTCGTCCGGAGCTCATCACGACAGGTGCACTCCTTAATCCCCATCACCTATTCTACCCATCTCCCACCCCCCTCCTCTCTGGTGACCATCAGTTTGTTCTCTACAGCTAAGGGTCTTGGTTGTTTTCCATGTCCCTAAAGAAAAAAATAAATGAACCATTTAAATTATATTTACTTACCCGTTCTTTTCCAAGGTCAACCTGCAGCAAAACCCAATTTTCCATAGGCTGGGGGGGGTGGGGAGCGCCCTGTCAGCCCGGTAGCCAAACTCCCATAATCACCATAGAAGAAGTCACAGACTCTCAGACTTTCTGTGACACAGCCTCCATCAGCCAGCTCCCTGGTGGACACCTGTGTACAGACCAGACCGGCTCAGGGTTTCCGAAAAGAACTAAAGTCCCAATCCTCAAATCCGGATCACCAGTGACTAGGTAACAATATTTAAAAATATATGAGGGGCGCCTGGGTGGCTTGGTCGGTTAAGCGTCCGACTTCGGCTCAGGTCACGATCTCACGGTCCGTGAGTTCGAGCCCCGCGTCGGGCTCTGTGCCGACAGCTCAGAGCCTGGAGCCTGTTTCAGATTCTGTGTCTCCCTCTCTCTCGGCTCCTCCCCTGTTCATGCTCTGTCTCTCTCTGTCTCAAAAATAAATAAACGTTAAAAAAAAAATAAAAAAAAATATATGAATAAAGATAGGCCATCACGTTGAAGCGGATTCAGTGTTACTGACCTTAATTCTAAGTTCGGTTTGTGAAATATCTATGAGATGTTTTTTTTTTTTTTTAATGGGGGGGGAGGGGCAAAGGGAGAGAGAAAGAGAAAGAGAGAGAATCCTAAGCAGGCGCCATGCTCAGCGTGGAGCCAGACATGGGGCTCGATCCTACAACCCTGGGATCACGACCTGCGCCAAAGTCGAGTCGGACACCCACCCGACTGAGCCACACAGGCGCCCCTCTAAGAAGCTTTCTCAGTCATTTATTGCCTAGTCTCCCCGAGGACGAGAGCTGTCCATGTTGTTCACTGCTATACCCTCAGCTCCCTGAACCGTGCCTGAGCCGTAGAAGGTGCTTAAAAATTCTCCCAAATGACAGAGTTTGTATGTGTGACAGCCACAGAGACAGATTGCTATTAAAAAATTACGTGGGGCGCCGGGGTGGCTCGGTCGGTTAAGCGTCCGACTTCGGCTCAGGTCGTGATCTCACGGATTGTGGGTTCGAGCCCCGCGTCGGGCTCTGCGCTGCCGGCTCAGAGCCTGGAGCCTGTTTCGGATTCTGTGTCTCCCTCTCTCTCTCTGCCCCTCCCCTGTTCATGCTCTGTCTCTCTCTGTCTCAAAAATAAATGTTAAAAAAAAATTAAAAAAAAAATTACGAGCTCCTTTCTTGTTTCCAGGAACAAAAAAAAATTTTTTTTCAGTGAGCCAACCATGAAAAGAGCATTAAGTATCAAGGGCATAAAAAAGTTTATGGTTTGGGGCACCGGGGGGGCTCAGTCGGTTCAGCCTCCGACTCAGAGATCCAGCCCCGCGATCAGGCTCCACGCTGAGCTTGGGGTCCGCTTGGGATTCTCTGTCTCCTTCTCTCTCTGCCCCTCTGGCACACACTCTCTCTCTCTCTAAAAATAAATAAATAAAATTTAAAACAAAAGATGTATGGTAAAAGAAACCCTTAAAGCCTGTAGAGGACGTGAAGCAAGAAAGTGTCCCCTTAAAACATGTCCCAAGTGTCCCAGGTGGAGCCTTTTCGCACAGGTGCCTCCCGCAGTGGGGCCGAGCCCAGCCCACGGTGGTCTCCACTGGCCCAATCTGCTTTCCTGCGACAGTGGCCCGCGGGGCAAGGCTGCAGCGGATGCGATCGCAGAGGAATTGGAAGGGCGAGCAGAGAGAGGAAAGCCGGGGCCCTCCAGCCTGCGCCCCAGGCCTCCGCGTGTAGGCGGGGTGCGCATGTGCAGCACGTGTGAAGCGTGTGGTTCCCCACTGGCCTCTCACACAGCGGAAGTGAGGACAGCGGCAGAAATAAACCCAAAACAAACAAAAGCCCCACCGCGGTTTCCATAGGTGACACGGAAGCTTTGTAATTTCCGCACGCAGCTCTTTGCCAAATGACTCATTCCAGAGCTTGAGGGAGAAGGACTGATTCCCAGAGCAACTCGCAGTTGTCGTGATGGCAAAAGGCACGTCCGGGAAACACGAAAGGGGACGTTGCCTTTTTTCCCCGTGCCCAGTCTGTCCGCCCTGGTGCCTTCGGGGGAAGGAAGGGGGTGACAGGTTCCTGGTTCCTGGTTCCCGGGTTTATCTGAGCCTCGGTGCAGCGGGCCGGACCCCGGTCTCTGCGGCCACCTCTCCAAGCGCTACAGGACCCCCGGCAACTGGAGCGAGCAAAGCACATTGCAGACGCCGGGTCTCCCTGGCCTAGATCGTGCCCATCTGAGCGTGCACGTGTGTGCCTCCATGTGTGTGCACACGTGTGTGCGTGTGTATGCGGGCAGGAGCGTGCGCGCACCTGCGCGTGCATCTGAGTGAGTGTGGCCGGGAGGAACATTCTGAGAAAGAAGGGAGTCCAGGCCTGACCGCCAACACTTATTCACTCTTCAATCTGAGGCAAGTCCCTAGAGTCTAAGAAAGTGTTTCTTTCATCTGCAAAAAGAGGATAGTGTAAAACCCTCCGCTGTCTACAGAGATGAAGGTCCTCCCGAGACTGTGACCGTGCCATGCCGATGCTAACCGTTATTACTTTGGCGTTTCTTTTCTCTCTTTTCCCCCCAGTCGTGTCCAGTGGTCAGACTGCGTGGGAGAACCAGGTGCCCCCCGCCACAGGCAAGTGCAAGCCGGCTCCAACCCTTTAGGCGGGATATATATTGATATGCAGCTCGGTCAAGGTCTAGGTCGTTTGTGTTGTTCCCACCGACCCGTCTCCTCGTCTCCGGCTCACCTCCTGCTCGCCAGGCCGGTACACTGGTTCCCAACGCACCCCCACCCCAAACCGGAGAAGATGTGTGTCTATCAGTTGCCTTGAGAATTCTCTCCAAGCGTTCTCCGCGCGATGTCAATAGCGGCGACTGAGGCGTACTGACCCCTTCTGGGCCGGGCGCTTTGCCAAGCACGCTACGGGGCCCCACCTCACTTAATCCTTCTGGTATATTCATCAAACTCAATAGCGTTCTCTCCATTTCCCAGATGAGGACATTGAGAGGAGAAAATCTGGCCCGAGATCGCACAGCTATCAAGTGGCAGAGCGGGGACTGGAACGCAGGAGGTCGGACCCCCAAGCCCTCCCTCCGAATCACAGCCACCGAGCTGAGCCAGCCGTGCGCCAGCCCAGCCCATGGGGGATGCGTGGAGTTTGGGGCAACAAGGGAAGAAGTAAGGGCGAGGAAATCTTATTCCGGATGTGGAAGCCCTATATGAGGATTAAAAGTCCTCTTTCCACTTTCTTACAGGTGTCTGTGATTTTTTTTTTTTTTTTTTTCCCTTCCTGGCTCCCAAGGGGAAGAGACAAGGAGTCTTGTTACATGCTGTCCTCGGCACCATCCAGACTCTGTGCCTCTGGCCCCAAAGCAACGGCTGGGCTAACTCCTGCTGCCTCGTCGGTCCCTCCAGGGGCTGTGTGCGGTCGGGGATGGCATTCCCTCGCTGCTGTAAGTGGGGTGCACACAGCACAGCGAAGCTCTCCTGCGGGCCCCCGGCTAAGTGAGGAAAAACAGAGGTGTGCTTGGGTGACAGCCTGCTGGAGTGGAGCCCCCATCCGTAGTGCTCAGTTCCACGCTGCATGTGGCCTCAGTGGTCCTCGAGCCACTGACTCCACTGGACAGGACACTGAACCGGGGAGAAGAGTGGCCTGTGCTGCCCCAGCCCGGCTCTGCCCCCGGACAAGAGCTGCTGCTGTACAAAGCAGGGCAGGGACGCCTGGGTGGCTCAGTCGGTTAAGCATCTGACTCTTAACGTTAGCTCAGGTCATGATCCTGAGGTTTGTGGGTTCGAGCCTCCCATCTGGCTCCTCGCTGACAGCATGGAGCCTGCTTGGGATTCTCTCTCTCCACCCCCCCTCTCTGCTCCTCCCCTGCTCATGCTCTCTCTCTCTCAATATAAATATATTTTTTTAAGTATAAAATAAGAAAAACAAAGGCCAGTGCAGAGAGATGGGTCCTCCTCCCAGATATGATACCAGCTAGCCCACACCAGCAAACTTCAGATTTTTCATTCTTACAATGAATGTCGGGCTTGGGTTTCACGAACTCTAAAAATTCCCTTCAATTCTAAAACCCAAGGGTCCTAACTCCCTCCTCTCCTGGGCAGCTCTGTTCCCATTGTCCCCCGGGGAGCCACTGGGGACCTTCTGCAGGGGGGGGTGATCGAGGGGCTCCCGGGAGGCTGGGCGCCGGGGGCACAGGACTTGCGGAACAGAAACCCGACTGCTACATCAGCTGGCAGAATGAGGAAGCGGCCGTCCCAGGAGACCTAGCCCAGAGACAGCTTCCACGGCCACGGAATTCTCGGGGCCCTTAGTGTGTCTCCAAAGGACAAGATGTGTGCCCGCTCGACGACAGGCGCTCCTCTGACAGCGGAGTCTGAGGCTCACACACCGTGGAAGTGGCTTTCCCCCCAGTTACGTACTCCATCATGGTCACTTATGATTAAATGAATTTAATAACACCGCCACACTACCCCTCCAAAACCCGAATGACTTCTTTCCAAATTTAAGTTGCTCAAACTATTGACTGTAATTAACTGGTATAGCCACGGCATAATGATCTGGAGGGTTACTGAGCAGGGAGAAATAACCCAGTTTCAATGGGCTACGTTTACTTGCAGAGAGACAGAGAGAGAGAGAGAGAGAGGAGAGAGAGAGAGAGAGAAGGTATGTTAGCGCGAGGCTTTACCCACTTACTTTTCAGTGTAAAATTTTCCAAGATGGAAGTAGGGATCGAGTTGCCAGGATGGCAAAAAAAAAAAAAAAAAAAGACGTCGGGAAAATGAGGAAATGGATTTCACGTGGGCACCGGGTGACAAACCTTTCTTATATGCGGTTCTCGGTAAGCAGGGGACGCTCAAGGTCACTGCCCACACCTTTTTCTGTCCCGCGGATGTTCTTAGAGCCAGGTCAGAGAGCAAATCATAAATGGGGGCAAATTCCAGCCGGGTCTTTTCAACCAGCTGTTTTGTTCTATGAGATGTCACAGTGTAACAGGATAATTGGAGGGTTTGGATAAGCTGGTGAGGGAATACGGGGTTTTCCGAAGGAACATAAAAGCAGAGAAGCAGCTCCCAGCACTAAAGCTGGCTGTCCTGTTTCTTCAAAAATAGGTCCTCCAACATGGGAGAAGCAGGAATCCAAACCTTCTTAAATCCCCTCGACTGTTCCGAACAGAGCAAACACAGAGCAAACACGTATTTCATGAAAGAGATACATTTCGAAAGATCATAGCACCAGCTGCTTGGTCACCTAAGTGTTTTTGGAAGAGGAAAAGAGCTATCCAGCATTAAAGATTCAGGAATGTCTGTTGACATATTAAGGAAACAACCTCAGGGGACAGCTGACAAGGCTCCAAGAAGCATCACCAAGGGAACAGTGACGCAAACGCGTTCCGTTTTTTACAGGCTGGCACTCTGCCAGGCTTCCTCGCCTGACAGCTGATGTAATGCTAATCCCTATCTGGGTTAGCGTTGCTTAGATATCAACTCAAGCGACTCAGTCAGCTACAATCAATAGCGGGCTCCTTTTATAGACGATAGTAAAAAGGAAAAAAAAAATATATATATATATATACATCTCAGAGAACAAGAACTACAGATTCTGGCGTGCTAAAAACCTATCCATTGTGCCAAAAACGGAAAAGGAAAAGAAAGGAGGGTCCAGTATAAGCCCAAGAAGCATGTTAACCCATGCCAGGTGTCTTTTTCTGAAGTCCAGTCGTCCACAAAGGATAGTGCTATTTCACAACACAAGTTTTTTTTGTTTTTTTTTTGTTTTTTTTTTTTTAAGCGTCACGGAAGAAGATGCCTAATTTCCAGCTGAGCTAAATAATGACGGAAGAAAACAGAAGACATTAGGTGGCGATGTGAAAATAATGCCTTTTTTCATTATTGAATAAATGGGCTGGTTCCTTTGGAACCAATGCATAAAATATTGTTCTTCAAAAAAAATTCTCTCTTCAAGACCACTGCTTTTCAATTATTTTAGAATAAATAATAAGAAGTATGCAAATTTTAATCAATCTCAGATTGAATGCCTGTGTCAAGTGCCCTCTATAACATGACGAGGGGCCACTTTTCATTTTCTCTCAAGCATTGCAATTTTAACTGTCCAAGACTGATAAAAAAAAAAAAAAGAACTCATTTTAGCAGCTCACTTTAATTATACATATTCTTATCTATTTACTAGATTATACTTAGATGGAAGAGACCTATGTCGTCTTACACAGAACACCAGTAGCAAAGCATCCTTGGTTCCAAGGTGCTTAATGTAAATAATAATAATAATAATAATCTGGTGGTGGGTGTCGGGGAAGGACGAAAACCAATAGAGAAAGTAGAGTATTTTTTTTAAGTTTATTTATTTATTTGGAAAGAGTGTGAGAGACAGGCAGAGAGAGAGAGGGAGATGGAGAATCCCAAGCAGGCTCCACGCTGCCAGCATAGAGCCTGATGCAGGGCTTGATCTCATAAACCATGAGTCATGACCTGAGCTGAAGTTGGACGTTTAACCAACGGAGCGACCCAGGGGCCCCAGAGTATTTTTAACAATAATGCAAGGAGGATAGTCGTGATAACAACACATGAGCTTCACGAATGAAATGCACAGGATGGCAGTGACACGAAAATGACACATTATTTATCTTTTACATGTTTATAGCACTTTGCTTTTAAGGCAGGTATGGGTTTTTTCCCCTAAATTAGAGGAAGTTTAAGCTTCAGGGAATTTATAAACCGTACGAATTTATATGAAAGTTGATGGCCAGGTACATGTCGTTTTGGGAGAAAGCCTCCTGGCCTTCATTAGATTCTCAGAGGGTTCCAAGAACCCTCCCTTCCCCAAAGTTTAAAACTGATGCATTCGAAGGAGTTAAAAATCCTTTGGAAATTCGATCTCAATTATCCTTCACCTCCCAGTGAGATCATTTATTTACAGGTAGAGAAAGTGGGAAATTGAGAGGCCAAGTTGCTTGCCCAAGGTCAAGGAAGCAGTCTGGTCTGTTATTATCTATGACGCTAGATCAGATGGCCTCCTTGAATGAGTTTCTGTGGCGTGTCCGTTAGTGAGGGAGGTCCCATTAGAGCCACGCCCGCCCAGGAAGGGCCAGAGGAGCTCAGAATGCCCGCTGATGACTCCAGCCTCGGTCCAACAGGTACACCTCCCTCTCCACCGTCTCTCATGCCCACCTTCTTTCCCTCCCCCTACTTCTGTTACCCAAAGTCTCCTTTCGGTAAGGCCAAGGCCAAGCAGAAAACACAAGTGCGGTATTTCAACACGTTAGCAGTCTCCCACAAGAACGTAATCTTCGCATCACCTTTCTTTGATAAGGCAATGTTTGCTTGGGAATCTTGAAACACTCCATATCTGGCAAAAAGGATACAGAGCAGGAAACTAAGGCATACAGATATGAAGGAACTTCCCAGCATTGTAGAAAATAGGACGCAAATTTAGTCCTCTAGACTCCCAGGCTGACCTGTTCTAAGTTGACTTACACCAGCTCAGCCTACGAACAGAGCCCTGAGTTCTGGGAGAGCTCCAGCTGGGGGCAGAGGCCAGCAATGAATAGCATAGGAAAGTGGGTCCCACCTTCCAGTAGGGGGTGGAGCAAAGGGAATGGTCTAGAAGGAATGAGAACGGGGGATTCTGTCCCTTGTTTACAGCAATAATATTTCATGTCACTTTAGAGTTATAAAATCATATTTTCTCATTGTAGAAAATTTGGACAAACACAGAAGTAACAAGAAGAAGAGAAAAAAAAAAAAAATACCCGTAACCTCATGTCTCCCGGGGATCATCCTAAAGGGACAAACATCCTGGTTGTTAGGATTGGTGCCTCCTCTGAGTGTGACCCCAAAGTCACAACTCTTGATTTCTTTGTTAGGACTGTGTGCGCGATGAATGCATGCCTCACGAGGGGGTTCCATAGCTCAGATAAGATTATGCATTTGAAAATGAGAAAACTCCTTTGTAAATCCTAAATGCCTATATTACACATATAAGGAATTCATACCACTGTCCTCAGAGGTTGCTTTGTGCTCACAGGCGCTAACACTATCCCCCTAAAAACACTGCTTCTCGTGCTAAGTCCCTGCTTTAGAACAGACCATGGATCCCTATGGCCTTTTATCCAAATCCAAGTGTCTCTGGTCAGATTTGTCTCAGTTCAGAACCCAGTCTCAGTTCAGAACCCAGATTTGTCTCAGTTCAGAACCCAAACTATGATCGGCACCAATTCTCCTCCATCCAAGTAAATCTTAACACCTTTGCACACTTCTTGGTTGTTTTATACTGAAATTTTCCAAATGCCTTCCCTTATACATGACATTTGAGCCCACCTGAAAATGCAAATCACTTCTAATGCCTCATTTAATATCATTTCCATCAAAGGGCAGCATGCTGGGGGGTAGGGGGTAACCTATCCAGAACTAGTTTTATGCATGATAATTACATGACACGTCACTTAAATTTACATCCACCTTCTGTTTTTTTTTTTCTTTTGCAAACTTTTATTTTCATTCCGTACCTCCTTTCCTAAAATGCTTAAAAAATAGATTTTGCAAACCATGGGACATGAATGTCATTTGTTGTGTGTGAATTTGCTAAGAAATAGGGTGTACCGCAGCTGTTATTTTTTTCCACATATCCTACTCAATCTGTCATGCGTTTGCTGTGTTTTATAAATATGTGTCATATTTGGAAATATATTGTTCACATATCTTGCATGTTTTCCATTCAAGGCATGCTAAAAATACGGTATCAGTTTGTCAACACGGCTTTCAAAACCAACAAGATCCCCTCATTTGAAAATCCCAACAAAGTCCATAGTCCAGACCAGGCAGTTATTATAAGACGTTTCCCTTCCTGTTTCTTACGGGGCCACTGTTTGCCTGTGTCTCTGAGTCACGTGTAGTTGTGCTTTACGCATCTCAGATACGAAAATATCTCAGGTGTGTGACTCAAAAGCTAGGTGGCTTACTCAGATGGCTTCATGTGCTAGAATGCATGTTTCCGTTGATACAGGAATACGACAGAAATAACGACCCAGGTTCCTTCATCACAGGACTGGTCTTTCTGATGAGTCAGCAACAACACGTTGCGATAACGCTGTTGGGGCCTTTCCATTAACTGAAAGCTCTGAGGTGTGCAAATCAGAAACTGACCTGGCTTCCAGATCATTAAAAACGCCTGTTTTCTTTCCTGCATCGAGGGTGAAGTCCTGTGGCTTCCCGGAGAATTTTGAACCCAGGCATATGGCCTCGTATCTGTAATGGATGGTGTGGGGAAACTGAGGACAGGGTGGGAGATGTGGAGGGTGAAATTTAAATATCAGTTCTCTAAGAAAACAAAAACTTGGAGTGCTCAATTGGTTAAATGTCTGACTCTTGATTTCAGCTCAGGTCATGATCTCGTTGTTCGTGAGACCGAGCCCCATGTCGGGCTCTGTGCTGATGGTGGGGAGCCTGCTTGGGATTCTCTTTCCCCCCTCTCTCTGCCACTCCTCCGCTCATGCTCTCTCTCTTTCTCTCTCTCTCTCTCAAAATAAATAAATAGGGCGCCTGGGTGGCTCAGTCGGTTAAGCAGCCGACTTCGGCTCAGGTCACGATCTCGCGGTCCGTGAGTTCGAGCCCCGCGTCGGGCTCTGTGCTGACAGCTCAGAGCCTGGAGCCCGTTTTCAGATTCTGTGTCTCCCTCTCTCTGACCCTCCCGTGTTCATGCTCTGTCTCTCTCTGTCTCAAAAATAAATAAACGTTAAAAAAAATTGTTTTTTAAAAAAGAAAGAAAGAAAGAAAGAAAAGAAAGCAAAAACTCACTTGTCCTTTCTAAGCCAAAAGAATAAGGCAACGGTTAAACAAGGAAAATGAGTTGGTGTTCTTATGTTCTCTCCTTGTTAAATTATCTTCCATTTTATAAAGCACGTCTGTCAGTTTCTTTTAAATAAGGGCAAAATTAGCCTAAGAAATCCATACTCCGGGTCTCATATTTTCAACAGACACCATTATTACACTATCATTATTTATTACATGTTTACTTCCTGCATTAATCTGATCTTAACACATTATCAGACGACTGTTTCCTTGCAGGAGGGAAGCTCACTCTGCAGGCGGTCTCCCCAGACTGGACTGTATGTGTGTTTGTTTTGTGCAGCTGCACGGATCTGGCTAACTGAGAAGCAATTCTCACGTGACCGAGAATGGCCCCACACTCCTCCCTATCTCACTTCCTTTGTGTGCCTTGTAGAGACATGCAGGGGACCGTGCAAGCCAGCTGTAGAGGCTGCATCAGAGGTTCTGGACCTCAAGTTTAAGGTACAACTTTGGAGGGAGTGTGTAAGGGGCTCTTCTCTCCCCTAACGTGTGCACAGAGAACGCATTCCCCAGTTTATGGGACAGACGTGGGTGCCTTTCAAGAACGCCTCACTGGTTATCGCCAAAAACAAAAACGAAAACAGGGGCGCCTGGGTGGGTGGCTCAGTCGGTCAAGCATCCGACTTTTGATTTCGGCCCGGGTCGTGATCTCAGTTTGTGAGTCGGAGCCCCGTGTTGGGCTGTGTGCTTGGAACGCTCTCGCTCTCTCCCTGTCTCTGCCCACCGCCCCCCCCGCCCCGGGCCCTGCTGATGCGCACTCTCTCTCCCTCTCTCTCTCTTTCTCAAAATAAATAAATAACTTTAAAAAAGTAAAACAAAAACAAAAACGGCTCCTGGTGATGTGATCACGCACCCGCCTTTTGAGACAGAAGCACAGTGTGATCCACCAGCTTCCCGACAGTCTGTGTCAGGACAGTGAAGACCTTTGTCCCCACAAAGGTTTGTTGGTCTCTTTCTGCCTGTTCAGCAGACCTGCAAGGGAAGGCAGCTACTATTTCCCTCCCACCCTGCTCCCCAGATAGGGGAAGCTCACACAGCTTTCTCGGGAGCAACTAGAACGGGAACCTAGATTTTTCCGGCTCGTGTTTCTTTTAGCTCGTGTGCTTTCTGAACCGTCACCTACCCATGCTTCCCTCCACCCTCCCCTGTTAAGACCTGCTGGGGGGAGAAAGTGACCTTTTTCAGAGTGTGCTCTGGAGTGCGCCTTCAAAAACATGAATTTATTTCCAATCGCTACAATTATTTTTACATTGTATGCCTGTTGCTCTGCTGAGTATAAATCGATGAAAAAGCACGCAGACAACCTTGCTATACACAGATTCTAAAATGATCCCCAGTGTCCCTCACCCTGGTAATATGTAACCTTCTCCCCTTGAGTGCGAACAGGGCCTTGGTTTGCATTCTAACCATAGAATGCAGCAAAGGTGGAAGGGTATCACTCATCCCTGTGTTTCATGATGCGAGCGGCGAAGGTGAAGGGATTTTGCAGATGTAATGAAGGTCTCTAATCAGGTGTCTTTGGGTGAATCACAGGAGAGATTATCTTGGGTGGGTCTGACCTAATCAGATGGGCCCTTTAAAAGAAAATCTAGAGGGGCACAGACAAAGCATCAGATCCTCTCTCGCACTTGCTGGCCTGGAAGAAGCAAACCTACCAGGAGACGCTTGGGAGGAAATGAATTCTGCCCTATGAACTTGGGAGAGAAAGGACCCTGCGCCCAGAGGAGACCCCAGCTCCAGTGGACACACTGACTACGGTCTTGTGAGACCCTGTGCAGAGGACCCAGCTAACCGGTAGAAGATGAGACATAATAAACGTGTGTCACTTCGAGCTGCTGAGCTCATGGTAACTTTACGCGGCAGTAAAAACAAATACACTTAGGATCTGAGAAGCTCGTGCTCGACCCAATTTAACAAATGGCCGTCGAATCCAAGATTTGCCAAGAAATAAAGAATTTTTTTTAGCTTCGGAACTATTACATAAGTAAGAGGTAAAGGTGATACGTAACACTAATAATTACACCATGGTGATAAAACCGATCTTGTCATTTAGGAACAATAGCGACGGCAGTCTTTTCTCCCTCATTCTCTCCCGGTCTCATACACACAGGTGCTCAACCGGCGACTTGAGGAAAGGTCCTAGTGGTAACGTTAGCAATCCCATTGAGGATCACGGGATAATGATTCCATGAAGGCATTTTTAATTTCTCTCACGGCTTAGAGGGGTCACCTTGGAGAGGAAGAGTGGGTGCTGTGGGAAAAATCACAAGAAATGCTTTCCCCGGAACACTAGGATTTCGAGAGTATGCCCATCCTAAGCATGCAGACTCTTGGAGACAGTGCCCCAAACAGTACTTGTGCTAGCAGGAACTCAGTAAGCACCTAGTAAGTACTCGGCAAATATTGAATATACAAAAGTGGAAGATCATCTTCACTTTTTTTTTTTTAAGTTTATTTTTTGAGGGAGGGAGAGGGCACAAGTCAGGGAGGGGCCGAGAAGGAGGAGACAGAGAATCCCAAGCAGGCTCTGCGCTGTCAGCACAGAGCCTGACGTGGGGCTCAAACTCACGAACCGCGAGATCGTGGCTTGAGCCGAACTCAGGAGTTGGACACCTAACCGACCGAGCCACCCAGGCACCCATCATCTTCACTTTAAAAATGTCAGATGAAATGGTTTGGCTATGAAACGGTCATCAGTGGGGTGGACTAGAAAGCTTAGCGATCCTTTCGAATACGAGCTTTTTTCGTAGAAGCGTGGGGTTTTCTCGCTGTCACGAGGGCTGGGGAGCAGAATGCAGCGAGGGCTGCGACAGTAACCTGGCCGGGTGGAGATGTGTCCACCTGCCCAGAGTTGGTGCAACCACTGAGAAGACAAAACCGAGGAAACCAGGTAGCACCAACGGAGCTCACCGGTAGAAGGAACGGAGAATATGCACTTCTGCGCGCACCCCCTCCCACGGGAGGCCCATTTTGCCACCAAATACAAAAATAATATTAACGACACAGGATGGGGGTGAGAGGTCAGTTGTCCAAAGCCTCGGGCGGTGGCCGTGTGGTAACCATAAACGGGACGCCAAAGAGAAGCCCGGCATTTGCTACGAGCTGCGTAAACTTGGTCAGGTCACTTAACCCACCACCCAAGCTTTGGTTCTTCCCATTGAAAACCAGGGATAACGACAGTGCCTACATCATAGCAAAACTGTGCCGCGCGACCGTGAGACTAAAATAATTCACAGTGGCGAGCCAGGAGAGGGAGGGCGCACAGTCAATATTCATGATTATTATTCACAGCGGTCAGCCTGAAAGGTAAATGGCAGGAGGGGCTGGTTGGATATTGCAATGTCTGGGGAATGCTTCCCAATCTGCCTCTTATTCCAGAAAATTCCACGTTGGTCCCGTGACCCCACTAACACCAGTGCCAGCTGGTTTCAACAGGGAGTGCTGGGCCGGCAGAGGCAGCCCTTGTGCTGTGTGTGAGCTGTTGGCCTATTGTCACCGTCCTCGCCTGGGATGGCAGTGGCGGCGGCCCGGCCTTCTTTCCAGTCATGCCCTCCTCCGCCCCTGTCACCCCGCCCCCGGGCCCCATTCTCTCCCTCTGCTGTGCCCAACAGTGGCCTTCTGTCTCCTTTTTGTTCATGCTTCCGCCGAGCCACACTTACCCCAGTTCACGAGCTCTAGATCTGTCCTCAGAAGCCCCGGATCCCGGAGGTCAAAGCGGGACCAGGCTGGCTCACTGGTGGGTGCTGTGCTTCGCGGGGAGTCGGGGGCGGGGGGGCTCCTTAAAACTGAGAACAGAAAAAGCCCCTTTGGCCAAGGTGAATTCAAAGCCCCCCACTTCTGGCCACGGCGAAGAAAACAATAATCGTGTGGAGAGGGGGCCGCCCACACTGTAGTGTCTGAGACAGGACCCGAGACCTTCCCGGGAAGGGGAGAAATCCTTTTTGGCTGACTCCCCTGACTCTGTGTTTCCTACAATTCTACAACAAAGATCCAGGAACATGAGAAAAGGAAACTGAGAAAATGTGTCCTGGGATCCAAATTTAAGCCAAGAACAGGACAATGTGGGCCAAATGGAAATGAGGCCAAGAGTACTTTCTTGGGGCCCCAGCTTTTTATTTTTTTTGTTTTTTTCACATGCCCAAACCTGTTTCACTGCTTAGTGAACAGAACGATAGTTCTGGGATACAGTTCACTACGGGAAAGGAAATTTAATTAGCTCGGGCAAGCTCACCTTCCATCCAAGGTCGACATAGTCAAATGGCACATTAACCGTGATTGCTGCCAATGGATTTGTGAAAAAAGGAATAGAGAGAGGAAGGGAGGAAGCGGGGGGGGGGGGGGGGGGGGGGGGGGCTGGGGGCGTGGAGAGAAAGAGGGAGGGGGAGGCAGGTGACATACTTTAATTAAGAGTCATACTGACAGAGGTCAACCTACATCATATGCAGAAAGCAACGGTCTCCCCTCCTTGCCACCCAGTCCCAATACATTCCCAGATCACATTACACACGTGCATGGACCCCTTTGCCTCACACGCTCTCTATCACATTCACAGGAATCTAAGTGATCAAAGTTCTATAATTAGGACTTGAAAGGTACCAATAACAACCCACGTTTGTATGCCGCTTTACAGTTCGCAAAACAGGTGCATTGTCATTACTACATTGGGTTCCTCGTGACCGTGCCGGGGCGGAAGGATGCCACTGTCCCCGTTTTACAAGTGAGGACACTATGCTGAGACTTGCCACCGGGAGGAGGTCACAGAGTTACAAGGGTCCCAGCCAGGACCTGATGCTCAAACTCAAGACCTTTCCCACACCCTGGGAGAACGGTAGGGCCAAGCAAACACAAGAGGGAAACGGAGGCACAGACTAGCATAGTGGCTTGACAGATGACGCAGGTGGGAGCATTAGCCCTCGGTTAGAACTCTTCAGAGTTTCAGCTTACTAATATTGACACGATTATCTAAGTTCTCGCGAGAAAGTCCGTATATCAAGAAAGCATTACACTTGGTAGGAATCAGAAGGATTTCGCCGTACGACGTCCTGTCTTCTCCATGTGCTGGTGTGATTATTTCGCATTGAATTATATGCGTCCTATGAATAATGTCATTTCCAGAATAGAAGTAGAGAGCTCCAGGCCCTTTTACAATCCTGGGCAGAGAGTCTGAGCAATCCAGCTCATCTGAATCACAAGAAAGAGGCAAGTCTCAATTTGGAATCACAAAATAGATGATGCAAACGTTTCTCAGCCCTGCAAGGCGAGGGAAGCCTGGGCAGAACCAGGATCCGTCTGGAAGGCTTGGCTGCTTCTCTCCTGCCCGCTTTCCCTTTGACCGGCTGTGGCGTGTCCTCCAGGGCCCATCCTCCACCTCGAAATTTCCTCGTGAGCTTGATAGTTCGGCCGGCCGGCCGGGCCGAACCAGGGACCTTTGTGCAAGGATGCCGTCTCGGGCACAGGAGAGACACATTCTGCTGACAGCTCCGTTCAGACTACAGCCCTTCGGCAAGGCCCCAGTCCCAATCACCAGCCGTGAGCACTGCAGGCTGTATGTGTTTTTCTCCTTCTGAGCCCTTTGGTTGCGCTTTATTGTTTTTCCTACTTAGAAATTAGGCTGTCTCCATGATGCGAGACATCCTTCCTTTCTAGAATTTCCAGGAAGCACATTTCCCTCCCACGTGTTAGAGTTAATGTAATTGAAACCAAAGTTTGAGGCCATTTCTCCTAATTCAGGAAAAGTTGCACGCTTGGCAATGCAAATGGAAAGAGACAAAAAAAAAAAAAAAAAAAAAAAAAAACAACCTAGTAGTGGATTTTTGCGGTGTTTTTCTCATTTTGGTTGTGTGTGTATGTTTCATAAAGCGCGCAGGAGAATTAAATTCAAAACACAACTGCTGGGAGAGCTAGAAACTCTTGTAATTCATGTTGTGCATAATGCATTTGGCAGGCCCGAGCACAGAAATTTCCAGAAGTGTTTGCGTGGCAGCCGTGCTTAGCCAATTCACATTTTTTAGCCGTCCTGGCCAGCTGCCCAGCCTACAGAAAAAGTCTTGTATCTCCACAAGTTTGGCTGGCCCTCTCTGACGGGTTTCCAAACTGCATGGCAACGTTGGATAAGCTTATTTTCAAGAGCCAAAAATCTCCAGCTACTTATATTGTTACCAAATACCAGATGTGCTTAATACAGAGCGAGCAGAGCCAAACCCAGGGTAATCAAATAACCTATCATTACCATTTTCTAAAAACGAAAAATGCAATTGGAACACCAGATTACTGTTTTTCTTTGTTTGCTTTACGCCCTATTACTGGAACCCCTGGGGTGTTGGGCACAGGGCTCGGGTGGGGAGGCCAGCTTTGGCAGCGCAGAAGACGCTGTTTACAATCACACCCTGCACATCTGAAACATGTGTGAGAAAGTCAAGGCCCCAGCAGATTTCTTCCAGCCCCGCCGCTCGCAACGCCGTCCCCGGCACCCCCCCCCTTTTTCCCCGGGGAGGGGCTCTCGCCACCGCCCCGGAAAACACGGCAAAGTTGAGGTGCGCTGGGATTTGACCTTGAAGGAGAGGAATGTAGAGGGAGACGGGAGGGTAAGAGCTGGGACTTCACAAATTAGAGGGGATGCAAGAGTTGGAAGCTGCTGCAGCCGCTGCCGGAACAATGCACGGAAGTCCTGAAGGGCTTGAAGGCACCCGGGGATGCTGCGTGGCTTTGTCAGAGGTCCTGGCTGGGCTTCAGCTGGTAGACCTCCGAGTATTGAACACACAAGGCTCCAATTCCATTTTCCCCTCCTCTCATTGCTATAAATTCCTTCTTTCTCCTTCCCTCTCTCCTTTCTTCCCCCCTTCCTTCCTTCCTTCCTTCCTTCCCTCTTCCCCTCTTTCCCTCCTCCCTTCCCTCCTTCCTTTCTTCCTCCCCTGCTTCCTTCCCTCCTCCCTACCCTCCCCCCCGTCTCCTTCCTTCCCTCCTCCCTTCCTTCCTCCTTTTCTTCCGTCCTTCCCTCTTCCTTCCTTCCTTCCTTCCTTCCTTCCTTCCCTCCTTCCTCTCATAATTTTCTGGGAACACCGTGGGAAGAAAAGTGTGGCTGCCACATCCCCTGTTGCTCAAACCTCTAGGCCTTCTGTTTTGCTAGTCCTGCCTCCCCAAGCTCACAGGTCTGAAGACACGACAAGAGCAAACACTCTTCGCACCGCGAGGAGGTTGGTGGCCCCGGTAAATGGCAAGCATGAGCATCAGGGGTTATTAGAGACAGAGATGGCATCTTGCCATAAGAAACTGGAGAGCCAGTAACGATTCCGAAAATATCTGTGATCTGCATTAAGACAACTGTATAAATAAAGAACTAAGTGACTCGACCCTTGGAGAGTTGTTTCGAGAAAACCGTTCCTAAAAACGTATCACAACCCAACTGGGCCTTGAGGACCACGGTGCCAAGCCAAACTCAACGAGAAGATGCACAAACTCAACGAGAAGATGTTTTCCTTAGTGTGGAGTCATTGGGGGGACACGCCATGAACTTGGTCCAATGAGCAACGAAATGCTTTGAAAATATTTAAATGGATGTGTACCGTAAAATAATGTGGAACGGGCGTCTACAATACCTTTTGAACTTTCCTCCTGGCTGTCCTCACACGTTTTACACATTGGGGGTGTTGCTGAAAACTTGAGTGTGAATCCATATGCTAAGTGGAATTAGGTTTTAAATATTCTAGGGATACTCCTGGCATGGGGGAAACCCGTATCCGTGAAGAAGCCACAGAGAAAGTCAGTACCTACACCGATGGTCTCCGCTCTGTTTGGACGGCCCCCCGCCCCTGCCCTCGGCCTGTGAAGAGCCTTTGAGGACACGCATCAGCAGCGCCTTGCTCTCATTGCTGGGTCAGGGGAGGAAAGGGCCGGTCCTGGGGAAGGGTCAAGGGCAGGCTGTTTTGTTCTCCGGCAGCAAAACAGAGCAGGCGAGAGGAAACCACCCAAGTGATGAGCTCTGCGGAGGACGAGTGAAGCCTGAGTCTAAACACAAACGTGGAGGAGCTCATCTCCTTGGAGCTGTTTATATTGCATAACTCAAATAAACACAGCAGCGCGAGATCGGTTCCCTTGGCGAGGGCCAGGACCACAGGGCCGAGAGGCAGACAAAGGGCGTCTCCTCCCGCCCCGCTCAGAAACGGGCTTCCTTAAAACAACGACCCGACTACAGCAACACTAATAACACACAGGGGCACACCAGCAGGGTTTAGCAGGATACCCTGAATAAACTAGACCAGAGCCACTCTAATGAGGACTGGAAGGTGTCTTTCTTTTCTCCGGCTAAGCAACAGACCCTGATCAGAGCAAGAAGAAACAAAACTGACCCTGGAATGATTCTTTGCATTTGCAAAGGAGGGAAGCCAGTCACCTGCGGTGGTTCTCTCAGTACTCAGAGCCGCTGGGAAACCAGGGAGGACCACAGTGGCTACCTGCCCAGGCATCGGAGGGGCAGCCGACCTTCTCAGACTTCAGCCCTTCGCTGCCCCGAGGCAAAACAGGGGGGTACCCCAGCCTCTGGGAAGCATCGGGCAGTTTCCATGGCATCTATGTGAAGAAGAAGTAGAAGAGGAAGAAAAAAAGAAGTTTCCAACTCGGTAAATGAGCACAGGCGCACAGGCCCGACGTCTGAACGAAATCAGAGAGTCTTGAAATTGAGAGCAGGCGAGAACCTACTGAAACCTTCTTTTTCGTCAGTGGCCTGCAGTCTCCTGGGACACAAGCCCTATCGTATGCCAGGGGACAAGAATAGAACCAAAAATTGAGAACACAGCCCTTAGCACAGGCTGATGGCATTGGTTGCCAACAGTTGCCCCATTAGTAGGCCATGGGGACATGCTAGGGAACATTTTCTCTACGAGGCTTGTGTTTAAAAATACATCTTGCTTCAGAGCTGGCCCTAGGCGTGGCTGGGGAGTAAGAGCCTCCTTTTTCCATGCTGAGAAGGTGCCAGTCACTCTGTGATTTACTGCCGATCCCTTACCCCTCTGAGCCTGCCCCTTACGTGCCGTGTGACAGTTACCCAGACCTCAACCCGGCCTGTGGCAAGTTAATGTTTCAGACGATTCCTGGATGGAAGCCACGCTCCAGGGTCGCCCTCCCCCATGAACTTGCTGGATGCACGCAGGGCCAGGGCTGAAAGACAGTGGTCATTACAAAGGGCTCTAACCTCTTCTCACCCTGTGGATGTGTCCCTGGAGACATTTCTCTCTCCATTTCCTTATTCCCAGACGGAGGCAACAGTTCCTGCCCACGTCCCAAGGATGTTTAGAAGTCATGGCTAACGGAAATGACCGAGAAGCTCTTGGCAGATGCCCAGTTCAGAATCGCGTGCTGAATGACGGCCTCCCTCACCCACCCTCTGTACCGCATTACCTACGTGCCCTGCTCTCACCGCTCTGCTGACCGCCCTGGGGCGCAAAGCCGGTCTGCCCAGAGGTCCTGGGGTCCGCTAGAGAAGGTGCCCTTTGCGGGAACCACTGCGATCCCCGCATGGCCGAACTCGTATTCCGGGTCGGAAACAACAGGCGATGCATCTGGCCGCGGGCACCCAGGGCTTGGCGCCCCTTCCCCCAGAGGGGGTAGAAGTGAATCAATCTACATGGTGGGGTCAAGTTTGAGTGTGCCTCGGCAAAACCCTGGGGACCTCCTTTCTTGAAAAACAACTGGGACAGGGTGACAGCTGTTCAAGGATGCCAAAGAAAAGGGTCCCCCGGGGAAACCTCCCCAGGGAAGTCTCTGCCTGCAGGAGGCTGTGAGTGACACAGAAGACAGTCGGCAGGAGTGGGCACAGCCCGGCCCGGGTGAACTCTCCGGGTGGCCAGCGATCGGAAGCACCGTGCACGTGTAAAATCTGGTGGTAACGAGGACCGTGGTGGCAGCGGTGACATTGACTATCACAGACGGTGGGGCCTATCGAACCGTTCTGAAGCTGTGGCCCCTGTAAGGACTTGGCTGCAAAATGGCTACCATATTGGAATCGTCACAGCTCTTTTGGCCTTTATTTATTTTTATTTATTTGAGAGAGAGAGAGAGAGAGAGAGAGAGAGAGAGAGCAGGAGAGGGGAAGAGAGAAAGAGAGAGAATCCCAAGCAGGCTTCACACTCAGCATAGACCCCAACATGAAGCTCAATCCCACGACGGTGAAATCACCACCCAGAGGGACCACGTGACCCTCCCCATTTGCACATGGGCCGCCGCCTCTGAGGCAGGCTGGGAGAATTCCTTGTGTGGAAGTCACTGGACTTCGATCCCAAAGACCTGGATTGGACTCTGGGATCAACCACTTCCTAGCAGTGTGAACTGGGCCACAGTAGCTAACCTTTCTGAGACTCAATGGTCCCATCTATAAACTGGAGCAAACGATGCCTCACCTTGGGGAGGTGAGGGGCCGTCAGAGGAAGCACGCAGCCCCAGGAGGTGAGATAAATCAGCAAAATCCGAATCTGGGTACAGGCGTGACCTTTTAGCTTCGAAGGGAGAAGCCTCACTGTCACCTGGCAGGTGGGGGCGGCTGGAGGCCTCGGCCTCGGCCTTGGGAGCAGGCGTCGAGCCCTGGAAGCCCTGCCACCTCCCCCTGAGAGCTGGCAACAGGGCTGGAACAGGATCTGCCCGTCCCCTGTAACCCGGAGCATTTGCCACCAGGTTGAAATGGCCTCTTTGACAGTTTCGCAGGTGACAGGTCTTCCTCCATGTTCTCCTGGGCCCATCGCGCTCCCGGCCGCAGAGGGGACGCGCCCTCTTTCGGGCCCCCTAGGCACCCCCCCCCCCAACCAGTGGAATCAAAGTCCCCCGAAAGAGCGCAAAGGGGAGTGCCCTGGGCACCAGGGAGAACGAGCCTCCTTGTATTCTTTCTAGATGAATCTCCGGGCCTGCAGCAGCCCAGGGCGCATCCCAGGCCTGCAGCAAACCTGTCCGCTGCGGGGCTGTCTCGACACGCTGTTTGGAAAGTCAAGATTTTCAATGTAAACTTTGTTCTCCCTTTCCTTTCTTCAGGGATTGATTCACAGATGCGGCTTCGTGCCCCGCTTCCTCTCCACGGCTCCGGTGCCGAAATCCGAGGTCACACGACATCGCTGTCAGAACAAGTCCACGCTGCCGCCGTCCTATCCGAGAGGCCCGCGCCAGGGCGGCCTTGGCTCCTGAGCCTGCCCTGGTGTAGGGTTCTCGGTGGCACTATTTTTGGCAGATTTTTTTTTGTTTTTTTTTTTTTTTTAATCCTTGCTCTTTATCACAAGCCTGTCGGGCAAATGACAGAGGAATTGCAAGCTTGAATGGGCTTGTCTGACAGGCCAACTTTCATCCCGGGTGCTGCTGCCTGACTTTGAAAAAGGAACTCTGGGCAGAAGAGAGTAATTTCACACTGATTCCTCGCCGTAATTTGCTTTGGGGTTGAAAACGTCGCGTTTCAATCATCCCCGCTTCGCGCTGCAGGGGAGAAGACAGGCCACGCGTGCAGGTGACGCGTTTGCCGCGGGCCCGCACCGAGACGACTGCCTGGCTCTGAAGCAACAGCCCTGAGACACACGGGCGGGCGCGCTAAGGAGCTCTCTGCCAGCCATAAATGAGTGCCTTCGGAGGAGCCCATAAGAAATGGGTTCTGGCAGAAAGAGAGAGCCGCCTAGGACGCAGAGCCTCATATCGGACACCTCCATCATTCAAGAATCCATTAGAGCGTCTTTCTCCCCCAGGCCCACGTTCCGCGGAGGAGTTGGGTGGCTGCAGGCAAACCGCAAACGTAGGAGGGTCCGAGACAAGCGTGCTCAGCTCCGACAGGCGTGAGCTGGGAGGTACGGGAGGGAAGGGGAAAGTGGTGTCCAGGCCAATGACAGCCGGCGAGGCTGTGCGTGAAGCATCCGCCGGGGACAAGGACAGGGGCTCGTGGGGAGGTCAGGGACGTGGTCGTTCCCGGGTCAGCAGCAGGAAGCGGTGACTTCCCCCGCGTCATAAACCGTCCCGTCCTTCGCCACCTCTCGCCACACTTACTCAAGAGGCCACACTGCCTGATACCTGCTGATTTTTCCTGGGATGGCTTCGAAATGGTTCACGTCCTTAATCTTGCTCCTCAACTGGATTGTAAGCTCTCTGAGGTCAGGAACCCATACCTAACCCTCTCTGCGTGCCCCGAAGCTCCTTCCTAGGGCTGAGCACAAACCAAGACTCAATAACCGCCCGGAGTCTATCGGAGACCTTCACACACCGCTGACAAAGATTCAGCGGCACTGGAGGGTTTGCTCCAGGATCAGCCAGCGTATTTCTCAGCGAACGAATCCAAGCTTGTTCTCGGCGGGACATCAGGCTATTGACGGTCTATCCAGCCGGACTTTTGGGCCTTCTTGGCCACGCCTCACATGCTGTAGACTCCAGCTGTGTGCAACCGAATGCTCTTGGCGCCTCTGTGCCTTTGCACAGGCTGATCCCTTGGCCTGGCTGCCCTTCCCTCATTCTTCCATCCGTGGACTTGGCGTTTCGGCTCCAGGTCAACCCGCCCCCTTCCCGCAGGGCGGCCAGCATCCCTTGGGCAGAGCTGGTGAGGCCTCCGCCTGTGGGTCCGGAGTACTTTCCGGAGGCCTGACAGGACAGGTGGCCTGGTGGCCCTGCCATCCGGTTGATGCTGTCTGCTTGACCGATCTGCCCCCTTCGTCATCTCTCAGCTTTGGCTCTCGGCGCAGCGCCTGGCACTTGGTAAAGGTTTATCGTATGAACGTGTCTCCCACATTTGGCCTCTCATGGCGACGGCAGTCAGGGCCCAGCAGGTCACGTGGGGACACGGCAAAAGACGTGAGACCAAACGAACGCTTCGGAGGGAAGCAAGGCCCTGGGGCCCACCCGATAAGCTGGGGCACCTGGGACCAACCCCCAGCTGTGAGGTTGGGGGAAGTGACACTTGCTTTCCGGAGCCCCGGCCTCATCTCGGGACCTCACTCCACCTTGTGGGGTTTCGAAAACGTCATGCAACCTTCTCATGGCCTTTAGTGACACGGCCGGACCGGGCGATTATTCCTGGTCTCCAGCGATGGGTGTGGGGTGTGACCGGGCAGCAGCAGTGTGTCGGGCGGAGAGGGTGGCGTTAGCCCTGGACGTGGGGGAGGTGGCGAAGATCGTGGACTCCAGCCTGGCCTCACACCCGGCCCCCACCCCTGCCCCGCCGTGCGACGCGGTGGGAAGGCCTCAGCTTCCCCGCGCATAAAGGGTGAAGCAACCCCCACGGGGTCGTTCAGAAAGTCGGGCCGACGGACGCGTGTGAGCATCGAGGGGGATGCCCGGCACGTGACGATGGCTCCCGAAAAGCCAGCCCCCGTCACTTGGAATTGGAAGATGAGTGTCAAATCTCCACTTGCAAGTTGTGTGACCTGAGTGGGACAAGGTGTCTTACCTCTCCGCTCACATTCTCTGGTTCCTGAGAGGAGGGCGGGACTGCTGCCCTCACTGGCTGTCTTGAGACGCAAGGAGATAATGGGAGGGAATGTGCTTTGCAAGCCATGCGTTTTCCTGGCGTAGCTGTGAGTTGCCTGTGCGAAGGCATTGAGAGGTGAGGAGACCTTGGAGATCCTGCCACGTGAGAGCTACCCCTTAATGGAGACAATGACCGTCTAGTAACCAAACTTGTAATTTCTGTAAAGCGCATGCTTTGACAGCCACCTGGGGTTGGGGGGGGGGGGAGGTCTATTAGCGACCCGTAGGCAAAACTGTGACTCTCCCAATGCGAAGTTCGAGTCTGAGGGTCCACTTGGCTGTGCCACGGTTCCCAGACATGTAGTCAAACATTATTCTGGACGTGTCTGTGAGGGTGTATCTGGATGAAATTAACATTTAAATCATTGGACTCTGATCCAATGTCCTCTATAATGTGGGTGGGCCTCATCTAATCAGTTGAAGGCCAGAATTGAACAAAAGACTGACCCCACCCCCACCCCCACCCCACACACACACCCATCCCCATGCAAGAGGTAATTTTGCCAGCAGACTGTCTCTGGACTTGAACTGTGGCATTGACTCTTCCCTGGGTCTCTAGCCGGCCAGCCTACTCAGCAGACTTTGGACTTGCCAGCCTCCATAATCACCATAATTGTGCTAATCACCTAAAATCTCTCTCTCTCTCTCTCTCTCTCTCTCTCACACACACACACACACACACACACACACACTGTTGGTTCTGTTTCTTTGAAGAACCCTAATATACCCATAAACATTTGGAGTCCTCAGATAGCTTTAAACTATAAACTCTAACAGTCCCAGTGAACACAGATTTCACAGGGAGGCCAGTTTCAAACACTAGCCGATCCTAAGCGTGACTTTGTCCTGCCTCGCCTGTTCCCTCCCATGGAAACCACACATGCCCCCTCCTTCTGCTCCCTGACCGCCCCCGGTGCTTACCCAGGAGACCCTGCATGGTGTCCCGTGCTCTCTCAAGGGAACCGTGACTATAATAAAATCTTTAAAATTTCTCAGTCTCTCTCTGTCTTCACCTGCATCTGGTCTTTCCACACCTCACCCAAGGTCGTGTGATAAAACAGACAGTGACTGCAGCCCAGCCCTAGGGGAACCGTGGGCCAGCCTCCAGGGATGGGCAAGTAGGTTATTTGGCCCCGTCACGTGATGCCCTGCTAGATGCCACAGTACCACACTATGTGAGATCGAGGGCTGACAGAGAGGCAGTCCGCTTCTCAAGCAGCCTGGGCCAAAAGAATCGTTCCTTGCAGAAAACAGCAATCATCATCCTCATATAAACATGATCTGGCCCTCCAGAGAGCCTGAGTGAGCCATGTCCCCAAGTGAGAGCAAATGTGCGTCCAGAGGAAGCGTATTTACCTGCTCGCTCAGGACCCACAGCAGCCTCAGCGCCCTGTTCCTGTTCCTGTCTCTGTTCCTCAGGGCGTGTTCCTGAAGCATCTGTGTCTGAGAGCTCATTCACCTCACCTGCGGGGAGAGGAGGGCGGTGACCTCCCAGGAAAGAGTTAAATCCCCCTGGGTGACTCATAAAGTCACAGAATCATACAATTACAGAACCTGAGAATTTCAGAGCCTGGAAGGGAGCTAACGGGTCATCAGGGTCCAACACCCCTCATTTTGAGAAGGAAACAAATAATCCCGGCTGAAACAAAGACTCCCCACTCACCTGCAGTCCCTATTATGGAGTCCCAAGCGAGGGCTAATTTGACTGTGGAATCGGAGAACAGCTTTGACCTGCAACCAGAGTTCATTTGGTGGGATTTCTCGCTGACTGAGTAATTGATGCCAGGGTGCATCCCCCCTCTGTCCCGGTTAATCTGCCTATTGTCCCCGTCCATCTATCCCGCACCCCACTAAGAACCGAGGCAGGTACAGGAGGAACACAGCTTTGGTTTGCTCTCGCTTCCTCCTCCTCCTCCCTTTCGGTTCTCCTCTCCGACTGAGGCTGAAGATTGAAGAGTTGTGGGAGCCGGCTCAGCCCAGGGGCGGGTGCGGAAGAAAGGCCAGCAGCAGCCAGTGTCACGGTGGCATCTTTGAAACTCTCACGCCCACGGTTACAGGCAGGACTGCTTGACAGAGTGGATGTTAGAAGGCACCTGATGAAGACACCCCAAATAATAAGGGGCTGAAAACCAGTGCATCTCTGGTCTTCAGGATGTCTTCCGATGCCAGGACCAGGGGGCCGCGGGACGGCACTGAGGACAAACGTAAATGAACCACCGCCATTGGGGGCCGTGCCTTCCCCATTACCCATGGCCAGGAAAACTACCCACCAGGCCCCTGCTGGGGGTCACTGAGTTAAACGCGACAGCTGATTATGAAAGGGCCTGGGTGAATCCACGAGATCAGTAATGACGCTGCTTTTTACAGGAGCTAAGAGAAGGGCAATTAAATCTTCCGCTTCGGGCCATATAAACTGATCTCCACAGGAGGGCAAGAATTAATTTAACTCCAAACACACAGGCCCGCCCAAGCCCTCCGACAGCCTTGTATAATGGACCAAGCACATGGCGGGGATGACAGAGGGAAGGCAGCAAGATTTGTTCCAAGCACCAGGTATTAGCCAGCACACAAATCAGGAGCTTGAACTTGATGGGCCTCAAGGCTGATCCAGTGTGGCAAATCCTGGGCTTCTTACGGCTTCTCTCCGTACTTGGTTTATTACACACAATCTGTACAGGGGCTGTTTCCACACTTAATGGCAATCCTGAATCACTATCTATTTTCCATCTTCGCCTGCAAAATAGCAACCCAGAGCGAGTGCTGCACCATAAATACTGGGCCCCATAAAGCCACTGCTGTATAGATTTGCCTTTTTGTGCGTGTGTGTCTGATTCACTCGCGCTTTGGCCGCCTTCCAGGCTCTAGGAGAGGAAAAAACCATCCCGAGCATCCCAACAGCCTCATTTTGATCTGTGATACTGAGCAACTCATTTCCACTTCACAGGCTCTGCTGAGCTGTGCCACAGAAAGACAAATCCCAGACGTGGAAGGGGCGGGAGGAGGTGGAGGGGGAGGGGCCGGCGGGGAGGGAGGACGGTGGAGGAGAGGGAGGGAGGGAGGGAGAAGATGAAAGCAGAAAAGGACCGCATTTATTAAGCTGTTTTTCTTTTGGTGAAAAGAAGCATTTATCAGTGATTTCATATATCATGTGAGAGGTGGCTTCCTGCCAATTTCCAAGAATCCAAACAACCCACTGACATCATATGCTAAATATAGCTCAGCCTTTGCTTTAGGTGAATAAATAATGCCGCTGGAAAGGAATAGGTTCTCTTCAGTTACATGTTTATTATGATCAGGCTGTCAGGCTTGTGTAATCAAGAGAATAATGCCCGGTTCCAAGGAGGGATTGTAGGCTATGAACTCTTCAAACAGTTTCGGGAGGGGAACGATAAAGCCCCATTCTGATGGCCTTTCCAGATGGCCAGCTGAGCCTGGCCCTGAGAGGGGAGGTGGGGGATTCAGGTGTCGTGGGTCTTCAAAGCCCTGACGAGAGCGTGTGCGTGTGCGTGTTCCCATGTCTGCCCTGTCCTCTGAACCAGCAAGGAAAGGTGGCTGATCCCTCCGCGGGAAATGCACAGAATGAAGACATTCAAAGGCACGGGTGTGGTCCCGAGCTTTCCACGAGGCTGGGGTGGAGGCGAGCGGGAGCTGGAAAAAGAGCCGGATGTGGTAGGCGGGAAGGATGGCCGAGGAAGGCCCTCCCTGTGTTCTGCGGGCCTTCAGGTAAGGGGGCTCGTCTAGGGGCATCTGGAGATCCTACCCCACTGCCCTCCGGCCTTTGATGCCACCCCCCTGGAGCTTCCGCGTCTAGCATGTTGTGTCAGAGCCACCTGAAGAATTAAGGTTTCTGATGAGCCCCAGAGATGCCGGCCTGCCCCGAGTTCACCCAGGCTCGTGGAGGACAGAGGGAGCCACGCTAAAGGGCTTGCAGGTACTTGGGGGGGAAGCGAGCAGCTGTAGGGAGAAGAAAGGGCAAGAAAATCAGCGCTGAGAGATAAGGAGACTGTGAATCAAAATAGCTGCTGGAAGGTGTTGGATCTCTACTAACATCTGCAAGATTTCTCTTCACAGTCACGGATACAATAGAGGTGGTTGCTATGGAAACGTGAAAAGCGGTGAGGGGAAGGGAGAGGGCTGGATAGAAAGAGGAAAGAGGAAAAGGCGCACAACACTTTTAAATCATCAAAGAGGGATACGACGGCACTTTCCATCTCCGTTAGGAGAATGGAAGTTATTGAGCCCAGGGAGCGGTGAATACTACGCGGGACGGGTGGGGTCAGGCACTCACAGACACTGTGATCCCTTCCCCCACCCCCGTAAGCCCGGGCATTGAACCTGCTCCCCTGCAGTTAAGATCACCCACCGGAAAAGCATTTCGGGCCGGTAAACTCTGCGGTAGACTGCTCCGCGGGGTTTGGCCATGGCCTTCCATAACGACCTTGGAGAGATCAGGTCATTTCTCTGTGCCGTGGTTTCATCACCTACCTGCCTCCCAGAGAGGAATGATGAAGCACTTTGCTCAAGAAAAGAAATGATGGCGCAGTTTAAGGGCACGAGCATGACGGAGCCCCCAGCGCGGCCCGCGGGGGGCCAGGAGGACTGCACGGGCCCACGCCGCGACTGAGCCTCCCAACTTTTCTTCCTTTCGGGGCCGGTGTTAGTGGCACGAAAGCGTTTTCTGAGGCTGAGGAGAATTTTAACAAGCCGCTTACCTTTTATCCAGAATTCGCAAATACACTCCCCTAGACACTGGCGCTCTCCGATGTAAATATAATGTGAACCGCAGAGGCCGCTTAGATTTTCCTAGGAGCCATATTTAAAAAAGTAAAAAGAAAGAACATCAATTGCTCTATACCCTCAATATATCTAAAATGCAATCATTTCAGTATAATCCATACAGAAATCATCAGTGAGGTATTTTATATTCTTTTTTTTTTTCCATACCAAATCTTTGAAATCTGGTGTGTGTTTTATACTTGTAACACATCTCGATGAGCCACGTTTCGAGGGCCCACAGCCACAGTAGCTACTGCCTACTGTATTGGACATTGCAGCTCTAGAATTTTCTACCCTATGAGGAATACAGAGAGGTAAGAATACAAAATAGGTCCATTTTGCTAGGATGCTAAATTCTAACCACTTGCCTTGTATCACTATTGGAACAATAAACACACACACACACTTCAAACAGGTGGTCAGTCTCGAATATTCCCCTTTGCCGTGGAACAGTGAACATTCTGTGATTAAGATGAAAGTTGACGGGCCAGTGAAGTCACACGGACTCAGCTCAAGCCACGTCTCTGTCACTTCCTGAGTGTGACTTTCTGAGTTTTCCCCAACCATACAATGGGAATTAGTGAGGCCGCCCAATCGCTTTTCGGAGTAAATAAGATAATGCCCAACGCAAGGCCCAGCACGTAGTAGGTGTTGTTAGGGTAGCTCACTTCCTGTCCCTGGTCTCAGCGCTAGTTTACCAGTCCGCCCTGGACCGTCTGTTCTTCTCCAGGGCTCTGTGAATGAAGAAACTAGAGCTCTGCATGTCTTCGCGTGCGGGAAACCACTGGAGGTAGAAAAAAAACACTGTAAGGATGGACATCGACTTAGTCCATGAATTCAGGGCAAGTAATAGCTGGGTGTTTTCCCAGCACTGAAAGACACGAAGACTAGCCATTCCAAGTTCTTCTTGGATGGCCGTGGACTACGTGGTAAGAGACTTAGAAAAGATAGTCAAAATACGTCCTTCAGCTTCTGTGCTGTGCTGTCCAATACAGTAGCGACTAGTCACATGAGGCTATTGAAACTGACGTTAGTTAAAACGTAAACGTTTTATTTTCTTGGGCACACTCTCGCCACATTTCAGGGGCTCAGCAGCCCCACGGGAAAAGGGGCTGCCGGTTGGACTGTGCAGGCACATTTCATCACAGAAATGCCACCCTGGGGACTTCAACCATTCATTCAGTATGCAACCAAATATAAAACTCAGAGAGAGTAGGACATCGTGAGCGAGCCAGTCGAAAGCCAGACGAGATGGGTTCGATCCTGACCTCAGCACTTCCCAGACAAGTCAACTTATGTAAGTTTCTTAACCTCTCAGTGCCTCCGCTTTATCATCTGGATAATGGGGACCATGTTAGCGGAACTTAATTCAGTGGGGTGTTGTCACTTAAGGACAGAAAGGCACGTGAAGTGCTTCCCACAGTGCCTGGCATGTTGTGAGTGCTCAACTCACATTAGCTATCAGGACTAATTACACCATATTCACTACTTCCCAACATAAGGGAGGGTCGGGATCATACTTAAAGGTGAAGGTACCCTTGATTAACCCAAAAAAGCTTCCCGGGAGAGGTAATCCCTTGAGCTGTGATTCAAAGGGAGTCCTGCAAGCATTCAAAACCCTCGGTGGGCATTTATTGAGCATTTACTGAGTATAAGGCGCTGTTATCGATACAGAGATGATACGAAAAGCTCCCTTCCGCCCAGAAGTGCTCAAGGAGGACAAAAAATAGTGTTGATATGAGCAAGGGCCATGAAAGACTTAAGCACTGAGTGCCAGGTGAGCCTGGAGAGGGAGCCTCTGACTGAGCTGCTGAGACTTCGGAGGGGTGGTCCCTGAGTAGACCCTTAGAGGGCTGGCAAATGGCAGGCAGGTGGAGGGAGGCAAAACCGATGAGTGGCCGGGCCTTACGCGGTGACTAAAGTCACCCGTCCCAGCCTCTGAATCTCTAGGGACAGTTAATCAGTCTCTTGCTGGCTAACAAGACAGACTCCAGCCTGTGCACGAGCACCCCCTATGTGGACAGAGCCCCTCAGGAGTAAGGGGAACCACCCAACACCACCCCCAGCCCAGCAGCCCTGGGGCCCGCCTGACTGCCCACCTCACCGCAGAGATGGGAAAACGGGGAGACGATCAAAAACGGCTCGACTCTAAGACAAGTTTGAGCACGAGGAGTCCGGGCGACTCGCCCCATTATTATTCTGGTCACCGTTCATTCTTTCAAAGTTGGAAGTTTTGCACAGACACCAATGTTTCCTCTGAAAAGAGCCAGCACATCCCTGAAGGCTGCCACAGGGGTCAGGATGGGCCTGTTTGTCTAGTATCGACAGGCTGACGTGCCAGGCTGCTGCCCCCAAGGGCCGGACCAGTGTGCCAGTCAGGTACCGACAGCCAAGTTGGAAAGGAAAGTCAGAAGAGCATGTCTGTGGGGGCTGGGAAACTCTGAGGCTGCCGACCGCCCTGGAATATCAATGGGCCTGCACAGGCCTGACAGTCAGGAGGCGGGAGGCCAGACCAGCCTCCCTGCAGGCCTCTCCCAGCACCTGGGGCTCACGCCCTGGAGATTAGGTAACTGGGGTCCTTAATGGGTGACGGATTGAGCCCACGACCTTCATTTATGCCCCAGGATGGAAACACTGCATCTCCCCTCAGGAATTCTGGTTTCTTCCCTGCTTTCTCCTGTTCTTGCCGGCAGCCATCAGAGGAGGAAGAGGCCTTTCCAAAGATCTGGGCCTCCTGATGTCACCCAGCGTCCAGCCTCAGAGAGAGAGAAATGATGGGAGACGCCCTGAGGGTGACCAACCAGCTAGGGTCATCTGGAACTACCCTTGGTTTTAGTACCAGTAAGGCCCTCAGTCCTGGGCCAACTGGGACAGTGGGTCCCTTGCCTCTCGTCCAGCTTCCTGCTTGGCCCTCAGGGCCCAACTTGAGGTACTGACTGAGCAGCAAACATAGCTAGAGACTTCCATGAAAGGATTGGCCTTCCTCTCCCAACAAAGAGCTCTTTATGTTCTAGTCAGCGAAGGAAAAGCCTGCCAAGGCCGTTTACGCCCCTGCCTCAGCTGCCTGACCAGGAAGAAAAGTTGGTCAGGAGACTCAAGAGGCCAGGGGAGAAAGACCGAGCGGCCACACCGCGCAGTGAGAGCTGCCTGAGGTGGGTGCCTGGTGCCCTGCCCTGCTGGCGACCACAGAGTGTTTGAGCTTCGGGTCATCAGAGGCCCGGATAGGGAAAGGGCACAGGAGGAGACGGCCAGGCATCACGTCCAGATCCCTGCATGTGCGTGCAGGGACGCGCTAGTAAACGTTTAACGGGCCCTCTAGGGTGGGGGGCGCGGTGGAGCCCAGAGTAGTATTTGCCCATTTCTTTGGTGTAAACGTTTCATGGCTGATTTCCAGCCACCAGTGTGATGCCGCTGAACGCAGAATGTGAAGAGATGCGCGTAGTTGGCTGTGCGAGCAGGGCCAGCTGTGTCCCTATGCTGTGCGCATGGTCTGGCTGTGCCCACTGAGCGATACGGCCAAGCCCTGCACTGGGCGACGGAGAGGAGGCTGTCACTTCATGCCAGGGGGAGGGCGGGAGTTCCCAGTGCCTTCAGCGGCACCAGGAACCTATCTTACCGTCTGTTACTTGTAAGCGTGTTTCGGGAAACAGGAGTTATAAGGGACCAATTCCGAGGAAATGGGTGGGTCTATTGGTGGCTGCTGTAGGATCCATTCTCTAGCAAGCCAAGGCAGAATCAGATCTGCATTTTTCTATGCAAACGGTAGGGAATACACAAAGTAGTGTGATACTCCACAAAACAAAAACAAAACAAAACAAAACAAACAAAAAAACTAAAAGAGAAGCAATTATTTTTCCTCACCACTAGAAAACACTGTTTTTGTGGCTCTAACCTAGAATCAATTATTAAACCCCTCTTTTGTATAAAGCATAACTCGCAGTAAACGCCAAGAGCGTCGTTCATTTCACTTAATGATAAATAAAATGATGTTTGACCAATTTGATGAAGACAGTAAGTCAAACTTAGATGCGCTGGCATTTGATGTTGCTGAAACCACAAATCTTATTGAAAAGCTTTTTGCATTTGAAATATGCCAAGTGCAAACAAAATTTAGTAGTGAAAGTGAAGTTAAATATTTAATGACATAATTAAGTCTTATTAATGGTATGTTCTTTATTTTGCAGATTAAATATTCACGATTATCATCTCTTTCATCTTTATTACTTAAGCCATGTGTTTTTCATAATTATTTGTTAGGTATTTTCATTAACATTTGATGAATATTAATAGTTAAAATAAAAAACAGTTTTTATTTCTGTTGTAATGACTTTACAGGAATAATAATATATAACTAAATGTTTATCGTGTGTTCCACTTGCTAACATTTAGGTCACTGGTTTTGTTGCCACCGAGTGGAAACGTGGAGTACTATGGGTGACAAACGACAATCGCCACAGTCTGCCATTATTCTTTCTTTCTTTATTTATTTAATCCACTATTCTTAATGTAGCTTCTCTGTGGGACTAATATGAATTGCAAACTTACACATAAAACTCATAAGTAGTGTTTGGGGTTTAATCCTTCTCTGGTGTTAGTGACCTCCTCTCAGACATCCTAATTTATTTCCCATTTTTACCCCATTTTCCTCACCATTTTGGTCCATCAGCATTGATGCCGCTCTGGCGCATTCTCTCTCCGTGACATTGAAAGCTCAGACCCCATTGGGGCGCCCAGGGGGCTCAGTCGGTTAAGTGTCTGACTTCCACTCAGGTCGTGATCTCACGGTTTGTGAGCTCGAGCCCCGTGTTGGGCTCTGTGCTGACAGCTCAGAGCCTGGAGCGTGCTTTGGATTTTGTGTTTCCCTCTCTCTCTGTCCCTCCCCCACTTGTGCGCTCTCTCTCTCTCTCTCTCTCAAAAGTAAATATATAAACATTAAAAAAACCAAACTTAGACCAATAGCCTCTCAGATATTTTCCTTCTGGCACAAAGGGCCGGGGTTTTCCATCCTGGACAATATAAAGCAAATGCACGTGGCTCTCCTAATTTTCCATTCAGGCAGTATTTGCAGAGAGCAAACAGGAGCGGGTCTAATCAACATGACGGCATAAAATGTATATGGCGACCATCGCTTCCGGTGCCAAGTGTGGCGGCCATATTGCCATCAGCAACACACTCCAGAGCGCCAGTCGCTTCCGGGCAGCCCGGGAACTGCATCTTCCCCACCCCCACCTCCGGTTCCCACACCTTGTGCTGCTGACCCCCTTGAAGGCTTTCTGAGGCTTACCGTGCATTTTCCCTGGGGATGACCATCGGGGAAAGAATGGTGATGTATTCTGGCCTCACGGTTGGGCCCACAACCACAGAAGCCCCGGTCCGGGTCCCTGCTCAGCATTCTGGGACCAGCAAGGCAGGCATCAGGGTGCAGACAGAGTCGTGCCAGTTAGGACACGGTGCCCTTTGGCTTTCCTCGCACAGCCTTTCCTCTTCTGCAGAAGGCATCTGCATTTTTAAAGCCACAGCCTGTTCTCGAGAGCTCTAAGCAGGAGTGAGGAGGGTTTCTAGCCAATGACAACCTACAGGTAGTTTATGATTTCAGTGTAGGAGAACCTGAATTCATTCCATTTCCTGAGAACCTACCACGCTCGGCCCTTTTGGAGGCTCTTTCTGCCTCTCCCGAAAGCCCTGCAGAGAGGAAGAGATTGCCCCATTTTTTTAAAATTTTTTTTATTTTTTATTTAAAAAAAAAATTTTTTTTAACGTTTATTTATTTATTTTTGAGACAGAGAGAGACAGAGCATGAACGGGGGAGGGTCAGAGAGAGGGAGACACAGAATCCGAAACAGGCTCCAGGCTCTGAGCCGTCAGCACAGAGCCCGACGCGGGGCTCGAACTCACGGACCGCGAGATCATGACCTGAGCCGAAGTCGGACGCTTAACCGACTGAGCCACCCAGGCGCCCCGAGATTGCCCCATTTTTATGGGGAGTGAGGTGAACACCCTAAGGTCTCACAGCTGGTGATGGGCACAGCTGGGGTTCTAAGACACAAAGCCAGGACTTTCTGGCTCAGAATCCTGTGCGAGTCGACACTACCTCCCTCGTCAGCTACTCGTCTCTGCAGTTATATAGGACACGCGCTCCAGAGAAATCTCATTGTTAAGAAAACCTGAATACAGACAGGCACAGGGAAAGGAATATGTGCCACCTTATTCGTGATGTGCAGGAAGACAGCATGGGTGTTTCCTGGCCCCACTGCCCTTATGCGCGCCAACTGTTTGGCCTGGATGGGAAGACACCGTGCCCTGCTCTCAGATCTGTACGTGTGAGAGCTGGTCTCCAGCTAGACTGTCTTCAGCGCTCTGAGAAGCGGCCAGCCTTAGGTGTCCCCGTGTCCCCGCCCCACCCCCCAACAAACCGGTCCTGGAGTATCTAAAACTCACACTTTAATGTCTGCTTAAACCATTTTCATTAACAAATGTACCAGTTCAGGATGCCTGGGTGGCTCAGTCGGTTAAGCGCCGACTTCGGCTAGGGTCATGATCTCGTGGTCCGTGGGTTCGAGCCCCGTGTCGGGCTCTGTGCTGACAGCTCGGAGCCTGGGGCCTGCTTGGGATTCTGCGTCTCCCTCTCTCTTTGTTCCTTCCCCACGCGTGCTCTCTCTCTCTCTGTCTCTCAAAAATAGACAAACATTAAAAATAATAATAATAAATTTTTTGAAGTGCCAGTTCTGGTGATTTCCACTCACGGATCTCTTGCTGTTGCCGCTAAGAGCCTGGCTGCATGTGGACAAGACTGCCAAAAGCAAGTCACGATATAAGACAGGCTCAATTCCTACCACACCCCCGGGATACATCTCCCAAGCGACACACGGGCCTCAGTTTCCCCTTCCTGCTCTGAGCACATGGAGAAGAAAGCACATGTGGGCTCAAAAAGGACAAATATGGAATTTCTGCAGCCCAGGGTGAGCCAGCCGGCTCGGCCGCACACAGTGACGTCAGGCTGCCCCTGGCTCTCATCTGTAATGTCTCTCCTTGTCGAGCCCGCAATGTGACCATTGTTTATTACCTATTGAGCCCCAGCACCATATTTGGCTCTGCACACAAGATTGATAGATTCTTCCTGTCACCGGCCTCACTCGGGTGGCAGGGCTCCAGGCGTCCTCCCCACCTTCCTCTCCTCCTTCCACCTTCCAACAATCCCAGAGACTCTGAGCAGGCCTCCCCACCGCTGCTGCAGACCCCTTTGAAGAAGCTGTTTCTGGAACAAGAGCGAGCTGATGACAGATTCTCAGTTGGCCTCTAAGCTCCGGACCCAGCCAGCCCGGTGAATCCTCCCTGCCATGGAAGCTGCTGACAGTAGTGGGGACTTTCCGAGATCTTCCCCCTCCCCACCTGCCTTTAGCTCCTGCGTCTTTATTGGACGGAGGCCTTGAGATTCATAGGCCTATGATTCACAACATCTGGTGGGCGAGGGGAGGAAGCTGAGACCTAAGGGCCATTTATACCCCCTGATGGAAAATAGTCCAGTTTGGAGTGTGGAGTGGAAGTGACACCGACCTGGAAACCAGTGTCCCGTAGTGAGTCAACGGCAGCTTCACGGTGACTTCATTTTGCATTTTGGCCCCAGAGAATTGTGGCATCGGATCAGGAAGGATACTTTGGAAAGCTGAAAGATGGTGAGGTAGAGGTGTGTCAGTCATGAGACTGGGAAGCCCGGTCCTTGCTCTGTCACCAAGTATCAGTGTGACCCTGGCGCTGAAACTTACTACTCCCCGTCACTTGAAGGTCGTGAAGGTCGGGCTCACTGTAACCAACCCAGTGAATATCTGTCTCAACCCCTGAAGGTGAAGAGAGGTTCCAGAAGCTCCCGCTGGGGGTTGAGAGTCTGAAGTTGCAGGTGGAGGAGTGAGCCATGCTGAGCATGCAACGCATTGCAGCACCCCCCGCCCCCGCCGTGTTGTTTAACCAGCAACACGAGCCCCTCCCCAGACCTACAAGTCTCACTGGCCGGTGGGGTTTGGGGTAGCTCTTCCACACCAGCCACTCTCCAGTCCTCTGGCACAAGCTGGGTGACCCACAACTCAAACCAATTCCAACACCAACTGACCCCACGATCCTGCCCCCATATCGGACACTGGCTCTTCGCGGGGTCCCGGGGCTACCTGTACCTCCACCGGCTGACTACAAGGTCAGTGCTTCCTGCCACCTGCCCTCAGGCTCAGCAATTCATTGGATGGACTCACAGAACCAGAAAAGCGCTGGGGTGCCTGGGTGGCTCAGTCGTTAAGCATCCAACTTTGGCTCAGATCACAATCTCACGGTTCATGAGTTCAAGCCCAGCTTTGGGCTCCGAATTGACAGCACAGAGCCTGCTTGGGATTCTCTCTCTCTCTCCCTCTCTCTGTCCCTTCCCCACTCGTGCTCTCTGTCATATATAAACAAACATTACCAAAAAACAAAAAAGAAAAGCACTATACTTAGAATACAGTTTATCACACAGGGTAGAAATGAACAGCCAGATGAAGCAGTACAGAGGGCAAGATCTGGAAAGGTCCCCAGCGCAGGAGCCTCTTTCTCCATGGAGTTGGGACGCACCACCCTCCTGGCACATGAGTGTGTTTGCCGACTCAGAGGCTCCTCTGTCCTTGTCCTTTAGATTTTATAATGGAGGCTTCAATAAGTAGGCATCACTGATTAATGATTAATGGCATTGGCCATTGGTGATTGAATTCAATCCCCAGTCCCTCCCCCCCTCTCTGGAGGTCGAGGATGAGGTGGGGTGGGACTGAAAGTTCCTACCCTGTAATCACGTGTTTGGTTCCTCTGGGAGCCCTCAGGAGTCACCTCATTAGCATAAACTCAGGTATGGTCAAAGGGATCTTTATAAATAACATTCCTGGGGCGCCTGGGTGGCTCAGTCAGTTAAGTGTCCACCTTTGGCTCAGGTCATGCTCTCACAGCTTGTGAGTTTGAGCCCCGCATCGGGCTCTGCGCTGACAGCTCAGAGCCTGGAGCCTGTTTTGGATCCTGTGTCTCCCTCTCTCTCTGCTCCTCCCCCACTTATTCTCTGCCTCTCTCTCTCTCAAAAATATAAATAAACATAAAAAAAATAATAAAATAAATAAGTAACATTCCTATCACTCAGGAAATCCCAAGGGTTTTAAGAGCTCTGCGCCAGGAACCAGGGACAAAGACAAAATATACATTTTTTTTTTTTTTTTTTTTTACTATACCACAGGTAGACAGAAATATAAATGCATGTGGCAGGTGCTGCAGAGAACTGCGAGCCCCGCCTGCTAACGGGAGGCTACAAAGCGGAAGCGGTCCTCGGACCAGGTTGCACTTGGAGAGAATCGTATCTGCAGAGGCTCACTATGGCTAGGACACGTGGGATGTTTGAATCCTGATATCCGTCTGACCTCGGACAGGACACTTGCACCTCGGAGGCTCAATCACTCCATCCGTAAAAGGGGTTATAACTGCAACACTTCAGGGGTATGATGGGAAACAATGAGACTCATTAAGGAGAAGCTTAAGATGGGGCGCCTGGGTGGCTCAGTCGGTTAAGCGTCCGACTTCAGCTCAGGTCACGATCTCGCGGTCCGTGAGTTCGAGCCCCACGTCGGGCTCTGGGCTGATGGCTCAGAGCCTGGAGCCTGCTTCCGATTCTGTGTCTCTCTCTCTCTCTGCCCGTCCCCCGTTCATGCTCTGTCTCTCTCTGTCTCAAAAATAAATAAAACGTTAAAAAAAAATTTTAATAAAGGAGAAGCTTAAGACCGTGCCTTGCACATATTAAGCACTCAGTAGCTTTAAGCTCGTACAGCGAGTGAGGATGATGATGACGATTAAGGAAAATTTCAAGGGGAGACGGAGAAATCGTGTGGCTGAAGCACTGGGTATCGTGGCCCCAATTACCTCATGATCCGCGAGACATCTGCTTACTCAGGCAACTGTTCACAGACCAGCAGACAACTGGCTCCCAGACAATTGCTTAATGGTCCGTGGGGTGACCTGTCCTCCTTCACGCTGTGGGAACCACAGGGCTCCCCTCTCTGTAACAGCTTCCTGGAGGCCTAGAAATTTTTGCCTAGTTTGGCTGGCACGGGATCCAGATTTGACGATGCCCCGAATGAGAAAAAACTAATTTTTGAAACAACAGCCGTGAGATATTTGTTAAACAAAGCAAAAACACTAATCAAAACAGGAGAGAGAGGGCCAAGTTTTCCGGAGGCGGTCTTCCAGCTCCTGGTAGACAGGCCTCAAAACAGGGCTGAGGGAAGCTGGTGTCGTCGTGCCCCAGATGCCTCGAGGGAGGGCGACGGGGAGCCCCAAGACCCGGAGCTGGCTTGCTCATTGTGGGGCTCACGGGTCTCGGAGGCCCTGGGGTGGTCTTGAGAGTGTGGCCGGCCAAGACCTCGGGGCCGAGCTGAGGTGAGCCCAGCATGGGGGCCACACGGACAGCTCATGCCCCCAGTCCACCGGGGAGGCCACCTCAGGCCGTTGTTTCCTTTGCTCACGCACCACCCCCAGGCACTTCTTCCCCCTTCCTGCAAAAGAAACATCCAGTGCCCTGTGTTGAGTCTCAGGGCTGGGGTGGTCTGTCATCCACATCTTTCCAGTGTCTGGGCCCTCCTCTGCAAGCTCAGGCTTGAGGCACAGGGACAGGAGCTCTGCCAGGCCTTGTGTACAGCTCCTCTGTGATCAGCGCTCCCAACATGTGGGCCGGGACCCGAGAAAACCCATCCACAGACAAGCTCACCGCTGCCTCTCAACATGCCGGCCGTTTGGGGCCTGGTGGTGCCATCTGTAGTCTCCTCGGCCTGCAGACTGCCTGAGGTCTCACACGAGGGCCCCTGACCACAGAGAAAATGAGATGCTCTGTCATGCGCACCTCTGTGGAGAGAGGGTCATCCCTCTCTCTCTCTCTCTCTCCTCCAGCTGGAGGTCCTCAAGAAGCAAACACTTAGGGTCTCCCTTTGGGGTTCGCAATCATGGAGGCCGGGCACTTACCACGTTACCACCTGGCAGCTCCGTCCAGAAAGTGCCAACCCCACGGGTCACTCCTGGGGCCCGGGGCCAGCCAGAGAGGCCACGTGGAGCTGCATTAACTCTGGAGGGAAAGGAGGAGAGACTCTGAGGACCCGGGAGCCAGTGAGAAGCACGAGTGGAAAGAAGGCAGACCTGAAATGGGAACAGTTAGCTCCGTCCAGCAAACAAGGAACCACGTGTAGGTAGGGCCAGATGTTAAGGAAACAAGGGAACTGAACACAGGCTTGGCAAGTACACTGGGCAAGGGGCGTTCGTTCTCAAGCTTCAGTGTGCATGCATATCCATTCTGGAACTCTCAAAGGGCAGATGCCTAAGCTCCTCTCCCTGAGATTCAGATCCATTTTCACAACTGCCCCAGGTACATATACAGTAGGTGGTGGCCGGCTCAGCCTTTGGGAATCACTGGTCTAAAAGGTGCTCAGAAGAGGAATACCCACCCCAACTTGTGGGTGCGGGGTTGTGGGAGGGAAGTTTGGGAGACTCTTTGGCACAGATACCCAAGCCAAGTGAATCTTAAAGAATAAGGAGGAGGGAAGATGAGGGAAGCAGACAATAGATAGGACACTCCAGGCCACACACCATAGGAGCGAGGAAATGGAGGTGAAAACGTGCCGCAGGTTAGGGTGATTTCATGGGCATTTGACCCAAAAAGTCACACGGGCCTTGTACTTGGGGTTTAATGCTCTGTGGCCCCCATTTTGAAATTCTTCTTTTTTTTTTTTAATGTTTATTTATTTTTGAAAGAGACAGAGACAGAGAGAGCACGAGCAGGGGAAGGGCAGGGAGAGAAGGAGACACAGAATCTGAAGCAGGCTCCAGGCTCTGAGCTGTCAGCACAGAGCCCGACTTGGGGCTCAAACTCACAAACGGCGAGATCATGACCTGAGCTGAAGTTGGACGCTTAACCGACTGAGCCACCCAGGAGCCCCTTGAAATTTTTAATCTTATCCTTGAATTTTTGTTTTGAACAAGGGCCTGCTGTTTCACCGTGTTCTGGGTCCTGCTATTTATGGACCTACCCTCCTGGGGTCCAGGACATGACAGGAAGTTTGGGTGTGAAGTGGGAGGGGTAGAGGTGGCTAAAGAGATATGCGGTGGCTAAGACCCCCAAATGCTACACCAAGGAGCTCAGGTCCTGTCCCAGAGAGAAGCAGGTTTGAAGGGGGAACAGTAGTTAGGTTTGCATCCCATAAGGGCGTCTCTGAAAGCGGGGTTAAGTTGGGCCTGCGCACGGATGCAGGAAAGAAATACGTTGCTAGTTTTCTTGTTTTTCATTTTCTTACCTGCGATGGTATTTAAGCACGTCGGCCTTGTTCGTATTTGTCAATAAGAGCTCTTATCCAATACCAAAATAACTGTGACCCTTTAAGAAGAGGACAAAAGATGGGGAAAAATGTAATCATGTCCCAACTTCATTCCCCTGTACATGTCCAGGGTGAGATCCAATCTGTGGGCGAGAGGGTGGAGTGCACATGGCAGACTGGCCCGCGAGAGGCCTCCCTAAAATTGTGTGCTGTACAGAGGGCTTTAACAATAGGCCTACAACTTTCTTGGCTTTTTTTCTATCCTGCATACCAATTATTTTTTCCATTTGCTAGGAACCCAGCGTTGACCTTGAAAAATACCATTCATGTTGGTAAACACATGCTGGTTGTTTTACCAGACATGGAAATCTGTGCGTTAGCTGTGACCTCAAGGCACCCTTGCTCCAAAAACAGCCGCCTACAGGTCTCAGCCCAAATGGGCAAGCGTCCAGGGGATCTGAGGCTTGGAGGAGAAGTAGTCGAAAGTTAATGCGTTTATCTGAGCCCCTTTGATCTAAAATCAGGCTGACAATCCTGTGAGGCCAGACTCGCCCGGAAGATTTTCAGGCTTTCCTCAGATTCAGCTGGCTGTGCTTGGGAACTGTCTTCCCTCCAGCAGCTTAGGACTTGGGCTTTGAATAACTTGATGCTACAAATTAAAGTCTCCCTGATATATGAATGAGAGATTTTAAGAAGAAAAGAAATTAGATTTTTTTCAAATTAGACATCTTGAAACTGACAAACGGGCTGCCTCTGAGTCGGTTTATTTACTTGCAAGATAAACTAAATTCAGTAAAGGAGAAAAAAAAAAAAAAAAAAAAAAAGCTCAAATCAACCAGAAATCACAGAAGGCACTGAGAAAATATTACTCTTAGTAAATAATAATTATCCAATTTTTCAGATACTCTGATAGCATTTTCCCTGTTCATAAAAGTAATACATGTAGACTGTAGAAATTTTGAAAATTCAGCAAAATAAAAGATCAATAATAAAATGACTGCCTAAACCACCACACAGAAATCATGTTATGCACATTTTGAGGTGTTTCTTCTCAGCTTTGTTTCTATGTACACATTTATAAGTTCTTTCAAAGTCTCTCTGAAGCCTTAAAACAAATTGTGTTAACATTTACTTACTATTGAGAGACAGAGAGAGACAGAGCATGGGAAGGATAGAGAGGAGGAGACACAAAATCGGAAGCAGGCTCCAGGCTCTGAGCTGTCAGCACAGAGCCCGATGCGGGGCTCGAACCCATGAACTGTGAGATCATGACCTGAGCCGAGGTCAGAAGCCCAACCAACGAAGCCACCCAGGTGCCCCCTCTCTGAAGCATTTTAAACTTAAACTTAATGCTCATTTGAAAACATGATGAGTTAAGTGGCCATATTTTAAACTCATGGTTTTTTTCTAATTAAAGAAATAAAGTATATGGGGTATAAGAAATTAGTAAAATACAGAAAACACAAAGGACAACAAAAATCACTTGGATTCCAGCCAAAGAAAACTATGATTAATGTTTTGGTATGAACCCTCCTTTTTTCTTTTTTTCTTTCCGTTGTATATACGTGCTTTTCTTATTTATTAACATAACAGTGTACCCCAGTTTACTCTTTGCAATTTTCACTTAATGATACACAAATGAATATTTCCCATAAGAATAAATGATTTTTAATGGCTACCTAGACGGTATTCCTCTGTATAGATGTATAATAATTTACCTAACCAGTCTCCTATGCAGAATTTATAGGTTGTTCGTAAATTTTCATATTGTCAACCATGTCACGATTACCATACTTATGAATGACATCTGCCTACTCTCCTAACAAATTCCTAGAGTAAAATTCTATTAAAATATATATATATACACACATATATATTTATTTGATAGATAATACTAATTTGCCTCCAGAAAAGTTCTACGAATTTGTACTTTCACTAGTTCAATCTTTTTAAAACATGATTTAGTGGCAACTATAATTAGCTCTGTTTTGTCATTTGAAACAATTAAGGCAGAAACCAGTATGACGGTGAACGCGACACAACATGTCCATGAGAAAAGTTACCATCACGCCGATCTGGGATATATCTTCACATGTGGTTGATGTGTACTCTCATTTCATTCTTACAACAATCCCCCAAAGAAAGTTTTTTTTTTTTTTTTAATGTTTATTTATTTTGAGAGAGAGAGAGAGACAGAAGACAGAGCGTGAGCAGGGGAGGGGCAGACAGAGAGAGGGAGAAACAGAATCCGAAGCAGGCTCTAGGCTCCGAGCTGTCAGCACAGAGCCCGACGCGGGGCTCGAACCCACGAACTGTGAGATCATGACCTGAGCCGTCAGAAGCCCAACCGACTGAGCCACCCAGGCGCCCCAAAAAGAAAGTTTTTTAATCCCCATTTTTAGATAACAAAAGCGAAGCTCGGAAACCCTAAAGCCTTTCTTTTTGCACGCATGACACCGTGCTATCTCTCTGAGCCCAGACTTCCGCATGGCCACCCGGCTGTGATGTAGTCAGAGAATCCTAGCGTGGATCCCGGTCCTACAGACACCAGTCACTTGAAACCTCTCAGACACAAATGCTTCATTTTAAAGGAGTCATGAGACGAACATCCTCCCTTTTGATAAACGTAATGTAAAAGGTCTTGCTCCTGGATTTATTTTTCAGGTAAAAAGAGCTCCAGGGTTTTGTGGTCCTCTCCTGGGGAGGCGGGGGGGGCCAGGAACGAGAGGAGGGATGGAGGCTAAGGGAGAGAAAACCAGCTTCCTCAGGGGACTGGGCAAGGTAAGGGAGCGTGTCTTCCAGGTCTATGCTGGCAGACCTCCCGCTTGGAATCAGAAGTAGGGAATTTGCTTTGGTTTCCTGCCTGGGTTGCCTTGTTTATCAGCCACAGGGCAAGAAACATGCCATAGCAATGAAACGAAGTTGACATGTCATACGGGGGAAAAGGGAGTTATTCAATAGGGCTGAGTCACGGCTCTGCGGCAGGTACAGGATGAGGCATCCTGCAGAAATTCGGAGCGGACCGCCAGACTGCAGGGTTGAATAACAAAGAGCAACAGGTCTATGGATGACCTGACACGCCTTTCTGATTTTGAAATCCCTGGATGGTAAAAACTAAGGATGACGGAGTCTGAAGTAGGTTTACGTTCGCTGTTCCTTCGTAGCAGAAATCAATCCCAAGGTTGCATAAAAGCCAGGCATTTAATTCACAGTAACAATGTTATTTACCTGGGAAGTTTCTCTTCCCTACAACTGTAAATTCACCCACAAGTGTTGGCGTCTGAGTTGTACCTTTTTGCTGTTTTCTTCTCCATCAGCTGCCGCGGTCGACATCCGTCCGCGTGTTCTCTGAAAAGACAGGGTGCCCACAGCGAGCCCAACAGCACACGAGGCAAAGCACAATGAAGAGAGACGACATCGAAGCTCGTCCCGTCTGGCCAGAGACTCTAGGAAACCCCGCTTACGCTTCTGTCCGTCCATCAGCAACGCCCCTAACGGAGCCTCCACCACCAGCTGGCTGTGTGACCCAGCTGGACGTTCATCACTCTATGCCTCAGTTCCCTCTTCTGTGACACGGGGCAATAAGAGGCCAAATAAAGAGGGGACGCTGGCCACCGGCCTGTGACAAGGATCCAGAAATGCCAGCGTCACAATGTTGCTCATTCCATTTCCGTCTTGCTTCATCTGCTACTTTCCAAATCACGGGACGGTGGGAGGAGTTCTAGGTCAGGCATCAGCAGGCATCATTTTAGTTCAGAATCTATTATTTATGACACTCTTCAAACAGGTAGTTGTGGCAGTAGTAACAGACAACCTCATTTTTGTCCTTGGCCCTCACAATAACTTGTTGCCATAGATAAAGTTATTCTCCTAAAGAGGATATATAATTTGGCCACGTTGGCTTGTCAACGTGAATTTCCTCGAATTCATCCAGGAGAACTGTTTCCAGGGCCCATGATCCTAACCATTATTCGGCCTTAACTTTTCCAAGTTGGTTTTTGGCCCACCCATACCTTATTATTGGATCAGTGCGTGTAAAGGACATTTTGGGGGCCTGTTCAATATATTTTTTGGGGAAAAGAGATGTTCTTCTATTCCACAAAGTTCCATTAGAGTTATGGGTTAAAGGGCCCTTGGCTATAATCATCCTGTCCCCCAACCATAAAACCCGGTAGAGGACAGTCAGACCCTCCCCCTTCAATTATGGTATACACAGCATGAGAATTTTTCTGCTGGATCTGCTTATCGGGGGCTGGCAGGGGCCATATTTCCCAGAGTGTGGATAAAGGCCCTCCTTTAAAAGAGTAGGACCTACAGATAAACAGGAACAGATAATCAGAATAAAATACGGATGGCTACTTAGAACCCCCAGTTCCAGTTCAGAGACCCTGCTTCTACCCGTTACTCCTTTCAACTCTGTGATCAACCCGGTACTTGAACTGTGTAAATCAACAGCCTCATGCCTGCGTGACTATGAGCTGTGTATTTATTGCTTGCAATCAAAGAAGCAGGGAAGGGGCATGAGGGTAAGCTGTAGACAAAAGGTGCACGGAGGTGAAGTAAATTATTTATTAGTAAAGAAAATAGTATTAGAGACAATAGTCGGAAAAATCAAGTTAGAAAGGGGCCACATTTTAAAAAGCGTTGAGTCCAAACACCTCATTTTATACACGTGGAAACTGATTTGCAAACGCACGAGGTGACCGGCCTGATGTTAGGCAACTGGCTGGGGGTGAGCTTGGGATCTGGCTGAATTCAGGTGCCCCCTCCCCCCACCCTCCCAGTACTCTGCCATCACCGGCCCGACCTTCCCAGATAGATAGGCGGATAGGCAGATGACTGCATTCCAGATGAATGCATAGACAATGGGTAGATACACGGACAGATAAACTGGTGGCTGGACAAATAGGACAAATAGGGCCGATAGATGGAGAGACAGAAACAGATTTAGCAGATTTCATTGTATAATAAAAGCCACTGGAAAGTGGAGATCAAGCTGAGAGACAGCGTGGCTGAAAAAACCAGGCTGAGAAAACATTCCAGATTGTATGTCCGGCCCTGTGCTCACTAGCTGTGTTACCTTGGGCGAGTCCCTGAGCTTCTGTGAATCCCAGTTACAGGTATAGACGTGGTCGGGAATACATTGTGAAGAAGCACATATAGGAATCCTTTGTTAACTGTGAAAGTTTGTTTGTTTTTTTTAATTTTTTTTTTAACGTTTATTTATTTTTGACACAGAGAGAGACAGAGCATGAACGGGGGAGGGGCAGAGAGAGAGGGAGACACAGAATCGGAAGCAGGCTCCAGGCTCTGAGCCATCAGCCCAGAGCCCGACGCGGGGCTCGAACTCACGGACCGCGAGATCGTGACCTGAGCTGAAATCGGACGCTTAACCGACTGAGCCACCCAGGCGCCCCAACTGTGAAAGTTTTAATGAAGGTGAGGGGTTCCCGGCCATAGATGAAAATCTGTCATAATCACGTGTTCACACTGAGACAGTGAGCTCCTTGAGGATAGGGATTAGCCCCCATGATTACCCCTTGGCCTGCAGAGCTTTATCTTAATAAACCCTGGAGACTGGCCTATTCTTCTGAACTGCCTGGAATCTCTACCCAGTTCTGTTTGTTTCTTTCTTACAACACATTCCCATTTCCTACCATCATGGAAGTGTCCTCTACTTAAAAAAAAAAAAAAAAAAAAAAATACACCTTTGGAGAAAAAAAGACATTAGATCCCCTCCTGCACACAGCCATAGAAGCTAATTCAAGTCACATTTCAGGTCCAAATGTCAAAACAAAACAAAAACAAAACCAAACCTCCAAGACCATGGAGTAGGGAGAGGTTTTTGAAAACTAGATCAACAACAACAACAATAACAACAAGCACCACTCCTAAAAGAAAGATCGATGAATTAAAATTCATTAAGCCTTGAAATTTCTGTTCGTCAGAAGACCCCATTCTCCACTCCAATTGAGTTAAGTTAAACATGCGTTGGTGTGGGTATCACCGCACGTGAAGTGAGGTGTTCCGTCAAAGGTTGCTGCCACATTGAGTGTGGCAAGAATTAAGGATGTCATAGGCCTGGGAGGGTCTTACTGTTCCCATGAGGGCTTTAGCTAGATGGTTTAGGGGCGAGGAGATAGAGCGCGGGTGAACGTGTGCAAATCTTTTGCTACCAATGGAAAAATAATCTAGCACACATGACAAAACAGATGACATGAATACCTTGAGATAATGGAGGTCTTCTCTCTCTAGACCTTAAGGGCCTCGGACAGGCTCTGGCACAAAAAAGGCCCTTCGTATATGAAGGGACAAAAGATAGCATCGTCCTTGCTCAGAGAAGAAAGCTCTTGTCAGATCAGTTTCACCGGGGGCTTTTCACTCTTTTGCGTTCATTAACCTGTGGCTGTCCTCCCCAGCCTCTCTATTGGTCATGAACACCGTATCCAGAGAGAGAGAGAGAGAGAGAGAGAGAGAGAGAGAGAGAGAAAAGAGAAGAAAAAGCAGTCAGCAGAACACCCCCAATAACCGTGACATCTACATTGTGTTTTACAATTTGCGAACTGCTTCCAAATATCTCATTCAAATCTCACAACCACCAAGGGAGATCAAGTACTATCCGTCTCATTTTAAGGACAAGGACACTGAAGTTCAGAGAGGTTCTGTGACTTTCACAAGGCCGTACAGGTGACAGGTGGCAAAGCCAGGATTTCAAGTTCAAGGGAGAAGAAAACTCAGTGGGAAGGCTAAGCTTGCCATTAAACCTAACTAAAGGAGGGGCGCCTGGGTGGCGCAGTCGGTTAAGCGTCCGACTTCAGCCAGGTCACGATCTCGCGGTCCGTGAGTTCGAGCCCCGCGTCGGGCTCTGGGCTGATGGCTCGGAGCCTGGAGCCTGTTTCCGATTCTGTGTCTCCCTCTCTCTCTGCCCCTCCCCCGTTCATGCTCTGTCTCTCTCTGTCCCAAAAATAAATAAAAAAACGTTGAAAAAAAAAAATTAAAAAAAAAAAAAGAAGAAACCTAACTAAAGGAATAGGGCAGAAGGAAGAAGGCAGCAACTTTTTCACCAGAAATATGTGGTTTCGCTCTTGTCTTGTCGGTAGGGCTGTCTCCGCCAAGTTGAACCCAGTTGAAAACAAACATGTAAAGGTCAAGGGCCAATAGTCCCGGGCTGGGTATCTGTCGGGACTCCCTGCCTTGCGCAAACCTACCTCTCGCTTCTGGAATGGATCCGACTTCCCTAACTCTTAGACCTCTTGGATGAGGACTTGGGCTCTCAACATTCGTCTCAGGCCTTTCTCCAAGTTTGCGAAATGATGAGCAGCAATGAACGTTCTGGCAGCCACTGTCCACAGATCCTTGCATATGATGGGCCAGTGAGACGCGCTTCGCATGCACTGTCTCAGTTAGTCTTGCAAGAACTCATGAGGTAAGTACTAATTTTGTCCCTATTGGACAAATGGAGAAACTGAGGGACAAAGAGATGAAGTCGTGTGCCCAAGGTCACGTGGCTGGGCCCTCTCGGAGGCTCTGGCCTTGCCATTCTGTGTCCCTCAGCTGCTGGCTTTGCACCACGTGTCGGCTTGGACGAGCCCAGAGCTCTACGTGACAGCGTTCCCTCGGCCGGCCTGAACCCCAAGAGTCTCCCAACAGACGAGGCAAATCCCCAGAAAGCGGATGATGCTGGAGATGCCGTGGCCTGACTCTGAGATCTCTCCTCCAGGATGGAGGCTCTTATTCCCCCCACCGCTGGAAGCGTTGGCTGCCTAGGGCTCACAGCTGAGACTCCCTCCAGAAACCACCCCTGCCTGACGGGAGTCACCAAGGTCCCCCTCCACCCTTCTGGGGAACAGTGGCAGCCACCGAGTAATGGATGGGGGATACAGGCCCAGCCTTCTGGCCTCAGCTGGGGTCAAGCCCTAAGGACCATCCTGACTCCAGAGCTATTGCAACTACTTCACAATTCCACACCCCTCCCTGTCCCCCCTTCGGCTTCCTCCACCCCCCCCCCCAGCGGCCGTTAGTCCCAAGAGCATTCCCTGATAAATGTCCTGTGTGCACCTTGCAGCCTCAGACCCAGATTCCCAGGAATCCCGCCTAACGCAGAAGTTAATCAAACGTCGCTGAGCAAGGCTTCATGTCCTGATGACAAAGGGAGGTCTCATGCAGGCTTTGGTCTCAAACCCATCCCAGCGTTTCAGTTTTCCTGTCCACCTGGCCTTTGGCACCGCTGTGTGCCTATTGGCTCATTTCTCTTTTCCTTTCGGCTCGCTAGAATTTTCTGGTGTTCGTTACTGTGTTTGTGGGATTCACCTACACCCACAGCCAACAACAGAGCTGTGTTCTTCCTGCGACACTTCTTTTAACCCTGACAGTGCCTGGAGTGTCCCAACCTGGGACGTAAGTCACACTGGTCAGGTTCTCGACATAGTCCACACCTGCAACTGATGTGCATAAAGCATAACAGAAACAGACGTGGGCGGGGGTAGGAGTATCATTCGGCCTTGAAGATGGGAGTGTATCCCTACCGGTAGATCCAGAAGTCTTTGGCCAGTGTCCTGTCTTCCCTCTTAGCTCAGACCCTCATTTCTTCCATGTCAAGACCCCATCACACATTCCGACAGGCCTCTCAATCTCCTGCTGCTTCTTACTTGAATCTGTTGTCTACTTTGCTGCCAGATTTAGCTTCCTAAAGGAAGCTCTCATCAGACTCCTCCCTGCTTAACCACCTTTGTGCTCCCCACTGCCCACCAAAGGAAGCCACTCATGTCAGCCCGGCATCTCGAACCCTATCCGACACGGCTGAGTTCCCGAGGCAGCCGACATTTCCTGGCCCCTGTGATGTTGCTCATACGCCTTTGTTCAGACACCCATCACGAAACTTCCTGATCCATACAGAGAGCTGCCGACAGTTTGAACTATCTTTCTCTCATAACTTCAGCTCGATCTCCCTTAATTCACAGTCGTTGGTATACGTGGTTTCTCTTCCCTCCAAGATTACAAGCAGCTCGGGAGAAGATATACAACCGAACCGAGCGTTAGGACAGTGGCAGACACACAGTGGGCTCTCAAGAGAGATTCACCGAAATGACTTATCATCTCCCAGGGGAAACGTAGATTGATTCTCTTCCCCTTCTCCCTGCCTTTCCGTCAGTCTTTATATTCCTGAAAGCCATCTGTATCAACGTTATAGGATATAATTATTTAGTTATATCACATATAAAGCAACACGCAGTGTATTGAGACGCTGCCCTTAAACATACCTCGGGAGAAGGATGATTTGAAAGCTAAGGTAGCACGGAGGGAAATGAGGTCACTGCTTTAACCGAATGAGAAGAAAAACCTGCCATTTTGAAATGATGGTATTCAAACAGTGTAGGCTAGAGATCTAAGATAAGCCAGGGGTAAAGGTATAAACGATTTTTAGGAGAAATGTGACTTATTTTACGGAAGAATTGATTGAATTCAAAGCCTCGTGCGCTACCTTTTGCCTTTTTCTAGACGACTAGACACCGGGCCACTCCTCCTGGCTTGTGGCGTGGGACTCGGGGCCTGGATGTGTGGGCTCCGGTCCCCTCTGTGGGCCAGTTCAGGTTGATGTCCGATGCTGCTCCCGGGCTCCGAGCCCCAGCTCCGCAGACGGCCCTAACAGTTTCTCCCAGCCCAGGCTGTCAGAACAGTGGCCTCACATCCAAACATACTTCCCCTAAATTCCTAGGAGTCTTGTTCCCCTGACAAACGCCTGGAAGCTTCTGAGAGGAAGGAAAGTCCAACTGAGCTTCAGAGATAATGAAAAAAAGGGGCAAGCTTCGAAGAGCTTCTTAATGAACACAGTGGTGGCTCAGAGCCGCATCTGGACCTGCTGACTATCCTTCCTCCTCCGGACGTTTGCTCGGCAGCTCTAGGTCTTGGGGCCTTCCCGCCAACGGGCTGCTCTGATTCCGGGCTGTCGAATTCTGGAATGGGTCCTGGTGGTGAGAAAGGAGGGAGCTTCTCTCCTCTACCTTTTCTAATAAATTGTCAAAACGGACACAGGACACAGTGTTTTAAACGTCAAGCCATGCAGGGTGGGCACGGGACTCTAGAATAGATTCAAAGTCAGTGAGGGAACAACTGTGGTTAATGGTATTTATAAGAAGGATTTGCACACTGTGGAAAATCTATCCCAAGAAATATCTGTGCATGATGTCCTGTGTTTCTTTATTGGAGAGTTGCCTTTACAAGAGAGTCTCTGATCCTGGACATACACACACACACACACACACACACACACACACACGTGCGTGCAAGCATGACTCGAGGTCCATTTTTGCTTCAATGCAGGCATGACAACCGATAATCCTAAAGATCCACTCTTGTGACCAATACCGCTCAGGCCCCAGGGACACCTCCTGCATCTCTGGCCTTGAAGTAAAAGGCCCTGCATCCGAGTACCGAGTGCCAAGGAGGTGTGTTCGCACTACTACTGACGTTGGAAATGACCATGACTCATGACTCCGAGGCGTAGAGAGAATTCAAGCAGCAGAAATGCCGGGAGAAGAGGAAACACAAAATCTTTTCCTTGTTAATTCTCCCCTCCTATAGCAAAGATGTAATAAATTCTTGCGTGATCAATAACTATTTCCCAGTAGAGCTGAAAGTCCCATTTTCTTCTCTTCACATTCCAACCCAGGGTCCCTGGGGTGCTAAAAAATTACACACAGGATACCCGACAATTGCACATACATTTTGCAATACCACATAACTCATATTTCATTACTTATATACACAAATATAGTCCTAGATAGATATACGTGATGTATAAAAGCAGTTCTTTTTTTTTTTAAGTTTATTTATTTATTTTGAGAAAGCACGAAAGAGTGCAAGCGGGGGAGGAGTAGAGACAGAGGGAGAGAGGATCCCAAGCAGGCTCCCCTGTCAGCAAAGAGCCCAACGTTGGGCTCGAACACGCGAACCTTGAGATCGTGGCCTGAGCCGAAACCAAGAGTCAGACGCTTAACCGACTGAGCCACCCGGGTGCACCTGTGTAAAAGCAGTTCTTGACATTAGCAGCCAAACAAATTTTACTAGAATTGCAAATAGTTTTATTTTTATAAAAATACACACTGAGATGTAATTATATACTAAAAAAAATCTTCTAAAAACCTTCAGATCTACTTAAATAATTTTATTTTAACTTTTCATATTCACTAAGTAATTTGTATTTGCATTTCAGTTACAATGGATAATTTTGAATATTTTGGAATAAAAATTAGTTTTGTGAAAACATATCTAAAATAATTAAATTTTTAGCTTCTCACATTGATGCTAATCTACATGTTGATTAAAATATATTACAATTTTGTATATTTTAATATAATTACATTTATTTTTAATCTGTTAGATTGCTGCTATCACTGGAACACAGATTGTGAAACTCTTGATTATAAGAATATAATTAATGATTTTACTGAAATGAAGGTAAGAAGATGAATTTTATTAAATAAATATATAATAATTTATAAATTTATGTCTTGGGGCATCTGGGTGGCTCAGTCGGTTAAGCATCCAACTTTGGCTCAGGTCATAATCTCACAGTCTGTGAGTTCGAGCCCCGCGTCAAGCTCTGTGCTGACAGCTCGGAGCCTGGAACCTGCTTTGGATTCTGTGTCTCCCTCTCTCTCTGCCCCTCCCCTGCTCACACTCTGTCTCTAACTCTCTCAAAAATAAATAAACATTTAAAAAATTATAAATTTATGTCTTTATTCTTTAGTCATCCAACCAACGCTTGCCAAACAACATCCCAGACAGGCTTACAAAGGATCATATTCCTCCTCCTTCCATATTTTGCTACTTTTTAGTCATAGAAAAACCATAGCTCTATAAATATGTTCCCTTTTTTTAAGTTTATTTATTTATTTTGAGAGTGAGAGAGAGAGAGAGAGAGGGAGAGGGGCAGAAAGAGAGGGAGAGAGAGAATCCCAAGCAGGCTCCGTGCTGTCAGCGCAAAGCTGAACGCACGGCTCGATCTCACGAGCCGTGAGATCATGACCTGAGTCGAAATCAAGAGTCGGACGCTGAACCCAATGAGACACCCAGGTGCCTCTCTATAAAGAGTCTTCTCTTTTGTGTCATGAAGGCATATCAAGGTGGGAGGATAAAACATTTTTTAAATGGCTTATTGGCCTCATTTACTGCTTTTAAGTAACTAGACATGTGGCACCAGAGCAGGAGACCTGGTGAACAGCAGGAGGAGGCAGCTCCCGATGCCTGTGATCGCTGCCCCAATGGTGTTTTCTGACCTCGTTGAGTATGCGCACCAGGACACGTATCCTACTAAGCACTTTGTGGATTCCCTTCATCCTTGCCACAGTCCTTTGAGGTAGGCACCGATCTGATTTACATGGGGGGGGGGTGCTGGGGTGGCACCTGGGTGGCTCAGTCAGCTAAGCGTCCGCCTTCGGCTCAGGTCATGATCTCACGGTTCCTGAGTTCGAGCCCGGCGTCGGGCCCTGTGCTGACAGCTCAGAGCCTGGAGCCTGCTTCGGATTCTGCATCTTCCTGTCTCTCTGCTCGTCTTCTGCTCATGCTCACTCGCTCTCTTGCTCTCTCTCTCTCAAAAAAAAAAAAAGATGGGGAGGCTGGGACGCAGGGAGGGAAGTCACTGACCCATGGGCATGGGGTGACGTCCAGGTGAGTGGTCGCTCACCCTGGCCCCTGGGACTCCATATGTCTCTGCAACCATCCCTGCCTCTTCCCCCCTTCCCACGCCCTCTCCGTGGCAGAGGCTGACAGGCCATGTCTGTTCCCTGTTGGCTTCCTCGAGATCCTTGATAAATGCTTTAATTGTGTCACCTGTTATATACCTCTTTAAAATTATCTGTATCTGGGGCACCTGGTGGTTCGGCTGGTTAAGCGTCCAACTCCTGATTTCCACTCAGGGCACGATCCCCCGCTTTGTGAGTTCAAGCCCCGTGTCAGGCTCTGTGATGACAGTGCCCAGCCTGCTTGCTTGGGACTCTCTCTCTCTCTCTCTCTCTCTCTCTCTCTTTCATAAATACATTTTTAAAAACATTATCTGGATCGGGGCACCTGGGTGGCTCAGTTGGTTAAGCATCCAACTTCGGCTCAGGTCACGATCTCAGGGCTCGTGAGTTCGAGCCCAGTGTCAGGCTCTGTGTTGACAGCTCAGAGCCTGGAGCCTGCTTCAGATTCTGTGTCTCCCTCTCTCTGCCCCTTCCCCAGCTCACACTCTGTCTCTGTCTCTCTCAAAAATAAGTAAGCATTAATATATATATATATATATATATATATATACACATATAATCTGGATCAATACATCTGTTATGGACTTCAAGCTCATTAAAATATTGAAACACACTGTATTCTGTATGCAGACACTTGATAAATTACATTTGTGCCCCAACTGTATTTGTAAAGCTTTCGAAACAGCTTAAATGCCTAATACGTTTAGCCGCGTTAATAACTGAATTAACAAACGTTGGTATAACCATTCAATGGAGTAATTTGTAGCACATGGAAATGATGGTGATAAAGGCTATAATCACATGGAGAATACTTATGACAGATAAAACAGTGAGTGAAAAAAAGAAGCATATAAAATGACACATATCGTATGTCAGAATTATGGAAAAATTAGTCTACACATGAAAACAGACACACAGGAAAAGCAAAAGAATATTACAACGAAATGCTGATAATTGTTGCATTTAACAGTGGTTATTAATGTACTGGAGCGAGTTTTTTCTTTTTCCTTTTCTTTTATTCTTTTTTTAAAATGGTTTGGGATCATGTTAGTTTCAGACTGAAAACATGTTATTTATTTAGAAAGTTTTTTTTTTCTGAAAGTAAGAATGATGGATTTGGGCCCAATTGCATATGATTTATGCTACTACCTAATCATTTGCATGTCAGGCCTGGCTCCCTGGCTCTGTACATCCCTGAAGATGAAAGCTACCTGGCCGAGGAGGCTCTCCCTAAGTCTGCCTGCCGTTGGCAAGATGCATGTTACAGATCAAGCACTTTAGGCTTTGTCTTATAAATTAGGAGGAGCGGAGATGAAAAGAACCGAGCGTCTTGAGGTTTTAATACAAATTCTGCCAACAGAAAAGTTCTATCACTTTCTAGAGGCAGCGCTGTCCATCAAATGCTCCCCAGGGACGTGGAACCGCTTGGTCAGTGAGCTCCAGATAAAAGCAGCTCATGATCAGAACGCCTCCTCTCTGCAGTGGCCAGTGCCGCTGGGTACGTCACCGCTCTCCGGCCTTTGAGAGGATTCTGGCATTCTCGTAGGGGTGTGCCAGATTGGAAGCGAGCCTCGAGGGACATAAAAATGTCAATGAATAGCTGGGAAGAAGCCCTCAGAAGAAGCTGGGGTGAAACTCTATTTCTTTCTTTCGCGTTTATTTATCTTTGAGAGAGAGCACGCAGGGGAGGGGCAGAGAGAGAGGGAGACAGAGGAGCCGAAGAAGGACGCGCACTGTCAGCACAGAGCCGGACGCAGGGCTCGAACTCAGGAGCCATGGGATCGTGACCTGAGCTGAAGTGGGACACTTAACCAACTGAGCCACCCAGGAGCCTCGAAACTCTCTTTAAGTGGAGCCACCACGAGTCTCTGTTACACATCTGCTTCACCTGTGCCTGACTTGGGTTTTAACATCAAGAACTCTCACCCAGTGCCACCGACCTACTGACTCAGAACCCGGAATATAACAGGTGCCCTGGGTGACTGACAGGCACACAGAGGGTTGAGAAGCACCAACCAGCAGAGCTCTATGAAGGCCAGCCCAGGATTTTATGAATAAGGTGAAGAGTTGACGGTGGTCTTTAGCTTTCAAGAACCATTTTAGCTGATTTGACAAACATCACCCCGAAGTACATGTGACTGTCGCGGGACGCACGGGCTCAGTCATGAGGATGGTGATTGCCTGTGGGGGTGGAGAGCACTCTGGGAGGCTTTGCGGAGGGGACAGGCAGACAGGGAGTGGAGGGGAGGAAATGGACATGAGCTTCTGTAGAGGAGGGGTTGGGGATCGAGAGAGCTGGAAGGTGGGCCTGAGCAAACACATTCAAAGGGATGCCTTCCTCAGAGCTGCATCTGACCCAGATGTGCCTTTCTTTCAGGCTTAGAAAACCGAATCCCTTCCTGTGCTTTGCCCCCCCGAACTTGCAGACAGCCACTCAGAAGAGAAAGGACTTCAACAGCACTGGACCAAGCCAGGGACACGAGGGGCAGGGAATCCAGTGACCTCCACCTCTCCTCTCTAATGCTGCTGAAAAGAAGAGTTCTTAGGGATAGCAGAGACTTGCATTTTTCCTTTAGGTTGTTTGTGTTTGTTTGTTTGCATGTATTTTTTTTGTTTGTTTGTTTGGTTTGGTTTTAAAGAGGGAAGTTTTATTTTTGCTCAGGTCAACCTTCTCTCTACCTAAAAAAAATTAAATGTGAGACAATACACAGGTTTCAGAAAGGGTGCCTCAGGAATAAAAAAGCTTCTGGAGTTTTGTGCAAGGCTACGCACACACCTTGGGTGGCTCCAGACCTTACTGGCCACAGCAGAAGTATCCAAATTCAGAGTTAGAGGCTAAGGCATGTAGTCTCACCCGAGTTTCCAGAATCCCCAGACACCGTCCTAGGCATTCCTCATCAGACAGGCATCATAATGAATGCCTGTGATCTTTCCTTCCTTTCTGCGCTCTGACTTTCGATTGCACTGGGTGGAAACCAACTCTTGGCATTGCAAGTTATTAGGCGAGAGAGGCACAGATTTATAAGTCTTCCTTCTTAGGAAATTACATATACCGACAACGTACTTCATACAACATACTCCATATTTTTGTGGCAGGTGCAGAAAGAATTCAAGTACATTGGTTCTAGGGAATGAAAACAGTGAGTTTCTTCTTCCTAAAGTCTTTGAAGAAACAATTTATAAGGTACCAATCTCTTGGATCTGAGAGCTGTACTCTCCAAAGTATAACCAGACCATCAAGAATCCGCTGCAGGAGCCAAGTCTAAGAAAAAGTTCCTAAGAAAACTGGACAACCTGGTAGGGGAGAGAAAATATCTGGGGCTGAGAAATAAAATTGTGTTGACATACCATTGCCATACACCTAGCACCACTATAAAGACAAACTACACCGTTCTCCAGAGGAATATGGCAATTCGTCATCCCGCACTACACTCGTGAGCCCAAGCAATGCTAAGCCAAAACCCCACAAAGCCTACACTTGGCAGCATGAAGGCTGAAAAGCACATTACTGGCCGAAAATTGCCGTGGATTAAATTCACATTAATTCATCTTAAGCCCCATAATATCTTGTCTGGGACGGACTGAAAAATGTTTGACCGTTCCGCACCAGAGACAGTAGATTCATGCCTCTGCTGAGTTTTGGGAGGCTGCTGACGAGCCCAATCTATCTATTAGAGAGATGAGATGAGATTGGTCTTTTTGAGAATAAGCAACACACAGGTCTTCAGGTCTGCGTCCACGCATACTATGCTTATTTTGATGAGGAACTGAGTTCTTGATAGAAAAATAACTTTTTTTTTTTTTTAAGTAGGCTTCGCGCCCGGCTCAGAGCTCAACTCGGGGCTCGAACTTAGGACACGGAGATCAAGACCTGAGCTGAGATCAAGAGTGGGGAGACTTAACCAACTAAGTCACCCAAGTGCCCCCCAAAATAACTTTTATTTATATTAATGCATTTCGGATGGCTTATGTATTAGTTGTCTCAGGCTGCTATAACAAAATACTGCAGTGTGCCTAAACAACAGACACTTACTTCTCATAGTTCCGGAGGCCAAGAGTCAAAGGTCAAGGTGCCGGCAGATTCGGTTTTGGGGAGGGGCCCAATTCCTGGCTTGCAGATGGCCGCCTTCTCAGTGTGTCTTCCTATGGCATGGGGAGCGAGAGAGAACTCGAGTGAGCTCTGGTCTCACTCACTTGCTCTTCTTATGAGGACACTAATCCCACCCTTGGGGCCTCACCCTCATGGCCTCATCTGAACCTAATTCCTTCCAAGGGCCCCACCTCCAAACACCATCACGTTCAGGGTTAGGGCCTCAACATGTGAATGTAGGGAGGACACAGACATTCAGACCACAACAACTTCCCAATGGGAGGATGTAACGTGAACTAACACTGTCACAGAGGTTCTCTGAGCCCTCCACAACAGTTTTCCGATATTCATTTATGCACCCACAAACACTTCTGGGCTGCCACGTTAGTTATACCCCTTGGACGCAAGCAACATCCACTCACGCTTCGACTTAAAACCACGGCTTCCTGTTGTCTTTCAATTAAAGCCAACCCCCTTCACGTGGCTGACAACACCTGAAATTCAGGTTTGTTATTTCTCCAACCCGGCTCTCCCCACGTTTTCTTTCCCACAACCTAACGCATCTTTCTGCCTCTCTGGATTGTGCGACACCGCCCTTGGCTCATCACGATTGCATCCTCTAGCCATCTCATTGACCCGCTAACCCCTCCTCGACCAGCCAGGCCCAGCTCAAACATGGAACGTTCAGAGATGGGACGACACCCATCTTTACCGTGGGGCCCAGTGGAAAGTTGTTCGGAGAAGGCGGGATTTGAGCTACAAGAAAGGACAAGTTGAATTTCCACAAGGAGGGCCAGTGGGTGCACACAGGCCTGTGGGGCCAGATCAGTCAGAAGCCATCTTGGAGGCACTAACACTTGTGCCAAGAATGGACCCTGGGGCGCCTGGGTGGCTCAGTCGGCTAAGCTTCCGACTTCGGCTCAGGTCGTGATCTCACAGTTCGTGAGTTCGAGCCCCTCATCAGGCTCTGTGCTGACAGCTCAGAGCCTAGAACCTGCTTCGGATTCTGCGTCTCCCTCTCTCTCTGCCTCTCTCCCACTTGCACTCTGTCTCTCTGTCTCTCAAAAATAAATAAACATTTAAAAAAATTAAAAGAAAAGAATGGACAGTCTCCTACTTTACAGGATTCATAGGCCGCCAAGCATCGATTTTCATAGGAAGAGGGATCGGGTCTAAATATTTTAAAGACCTTTTCAACTAAGGTAACTCTGAGGGCACGTGAATTATGCAAGCAGAGAGTTTCGGCTTCCTGTCTCCGACTGCAGAGTGCGCTCGGGACAGTTTATTTGAGATCTTTCTTAGTTATTTTCACGGAAGAGGGGCCCACACGTCCCCTTCATGCTCCTCTGGAATAGTTTCCAAATATGTACTAGAAGGCCACAACACAGCACCTAACCATCTATCTGGCCTCTGAGCCAGGTGTGTGTGTGTGTGTGTGTGTGTGTGTGTGTGTGTGCGCGCGCGCGCGTGTGTGTGCACGCGTGTGCACGTGCACGGGTGCACACGGGTGTGTGCAAGCACGCGCGTGTGCTGGTCACGACGGGCTGGAAGGGAGGTGCGGCGGGACAGGCCAAGCGAGCCGCGTTCCCGAACGTGGGCAGCGTGTCCGTTCGGACGCTGGCACAGCACGGTGGGGCTCGGGGAGCGCATTACCGGGGAATCACTTCAGCCGGGCTTCCCTTTCACCCGCTGCAGACAGAGCGTAAAAATATCTCCAGCGGGCATTCTTCCCAAACAGGGGAGGCAATTCACTTTTCAGGGGAAATGCCCTGTTGAAAGAAAATGAAGTCCCCTGGGAGAAGGGGGGGGGGGGGGGGGGGGGTCGGACCCCAGGGGGGTTCGGGGCCTGGGGGGTTGGGGGGGGGGGGGCACAGAGTGTCCAGTTGCCTTTGGGAGACCAAGAGAGGAATGTTGAGGTCTGACACCCCTCTGCAGGGGAGGGAGGTTGACTGAGGGAAGGTGAAGTTCTCCTCCGGCCAAGCTGCGGATTCCTCTTGTGAGGCCCGGGGCCAGCCCGGCAGCTGGCTGCCCCCGGGCCCTGCCCGGGGGGACTTTCTCGGGACAGAGCCCCGGGCCCACTCTGGCTCCTGCTTCCTGCGACAGCCACTCGGGTGCCCACGCCTCAACCAGGCGTATTTTCAAGCCACCCAAAAATAACAACATCTGATACGAGGCCTCCGAAGGCTTCGGCCGGGGTCATGTTACCAAATTCTTGACTCAAGGATTGTAAATGAGAACTCCTTTTTTTTTTTTTTTTTCCAGTCAGGCTATTTTTTTCCCTGTTTCTTTTCTCGAGCTGTTGGGAGAACCCCAACCAAGGAATCAGTGCTTAATGGGTCATGGGGTATAAATAGTAGTGTTGAGACCATAACACAAGGCTCTTTGTACTATCATGCAACTAAACCTAAAAAAAAAAAAAAAAAAAAAAGCTTCCAGACAGACCTGCTAACATACCAGCATGGGGCTCTCTGGGGGAGTGTGTGTGGCATTGCTGACCACAGGCTACATTCTATATTTGTCCACTCCAGCGCTCCACTACTGAAGTCTATTTACAGCCTCACCGTGTACACAGGATACCCTATTCATGAAGTAGGTACTCAGAAAAAAAAAAAAAGAAACCATCCCATATATATTTTTGTGCCGCCGATAGTTCATACACATAAGCTGAAGCAACAAAAGTCAACACCGAAGCGGGAGTCCCAAGCTTTGTGAATATCTTCTTGCTTGTCCACGGGCAGCAAATGGGGACGAACATACCTGTTCCCTGAAAGTTGGCTCGAAGTCACGTGAGGTGCGGCTTCGAAGCTTAAGAGATGGAATCTGGGGGCTTCTTTGCTGTGAGGCACTCTTTAAATATGAGCGATTGTCCTAATTAAACTAAATTTCCATCACGGGGTCAGTTCTTTGATGAAGCGGAAGGAGACGATCCAAAGGATCTATTAATTTGCCACCAGTCATTGTATTTGGAGACCCTGAGGGATCCTGAAAATGGATTAATTACGACAGGCCTGACGGTGGATTTCTGGGCGATTATGGTATTATAAGGGATGCCAATTTTCATGTGACAGGGAAATTCATAGACTCTAACACAAGTCCTGTTATGACAGGAGAAGGGACCAGGCTGAGGGACAGACAGGTGACTTAGCAGCTGACGAGTGCAACAATTCTCAGAATTTTGTGGCTCAGAATGTGTGCTGGCTACCAAGAACTGCGATTTTAGAAATAGAAAGTTCAGACGGCGAGCCCACTGGGCAGAAACTCGAATTCTTGGTTCAGGAACATGCCCGGAGGCGCTCAGGGCTGGGCCGAGGTTCTGGCCATTCAGCGTCCTATATTTAAATTCTGAGCCTGTCGGCAAAGTAACAGTAATAATAAATCTCCTGTGGCAAAGAGCCTCTTTCTTTTGTGGGCTCTCCTACAGGACTTGTTGGGCAAGATAGACCTCTGGGCTGCCGTGATCCCGCCTCCCCATCTTCCGGTGGGTAGTATGTGGGACAGCGTGGGAGGTGACACTTCTGCTCAAGCGGTTGGATTAACCAGAACATTAGCGGGAGAACAACACGGTGGGGGGCAGAGTGGGGTTCAGGCCGCACTGCGGAGGTACCTCAGAGGTGATGCCACCTGTTAACGAGGGTTCGTATTCTGGTAGCCGGTATTGGAGCTGTGTCGCCGGAGAGAAGGGAAGAAAGGTACAGGCAGAGCTGTTGGGTCCTAGCTCACACAGAACGCGGGGAGGGGAGCCACACTCTGAGACCGAGGGCTGCCCGTTGAGTGCCTACTTAGCAGTAGGCAGGAGCCAGTGCTAAGCGCTTTCCATAATCATCTCGTCCAGCGTGCACAAACTCCTCGTGATGCCGGTGCTTTGCTTACGCCTAGTCGACACACGGGGACAGAACCACGGCAAAGAGCGTGTCCAAGACCACATGGCTAACGGCACTGTGGAGGCAGAATTGGAATCCAGACTCTTTGATGTCAAAACCCAGGCTATTCCTGACTCGACCGAACGTCTTCCTCTCTCCGTACCTCACATTCTAGGCACAGCAGTGCGTCTAGGACTCAGGATATCTCAGGGGTGAAGTCAGAGGAACCTCAGGGAGAAGAGGTCATAGTGCCATACGGCCCCCAGGGCTGGCCCTGGACGGGGGGCTCCTGGCTCCCCTCCATGCTGTGAGTGCCTGTCATCCTTGCTGGACAGAGATCAGGAACATCTGGGCCCGGAGCTGGGGACCTTCGAGCTGAGATTTCAGCCGGGTCTCTGTGCCATAAGTTGATGAAAAGAAAATCTGCACTTCAGGACATTTGCACATACCCATGAAATCGTATTTAAGAAGATCCTGATTGGCACAGATGAAAACGCGCCCGTTTTCATCCTCCAGCTTTAAATGGAAACTAAGACAAGCTTGTGGTTCCACTGGGAATCGAACCCAGGATTTTCTGCGTGTAAGGCAGATGTGCTAACCGCTACACCATGGAACCTGAAGACTCAGTTCCTGGCTCAAAGAGCATGTGCTATACAGTCCTGTGTTTTCACTTTTCCCGGCTCATTACCTGCCGTCAATCAGTTGGGAAGAAAATGAGCCCTGACACATCCCAGGTCACAAGCCCACCTCACTCGCCTCACTTCATCTCACCTCCTAGGCATTCTATCATCTCACATCCTCGCAGGAAGTATAATAAGATATTTTGAGAATGAGATCACATTCACGTAACTTTTATTACAGTATAGGCTTATAGTTATTCGATTTTATTATTAGTTATTGCTGTTCAGCTCTTACTGTGCCTAATTTATAAAGGAAGTAGGTATTTATCATAGGGATATATGGGGTAGGAAAAAACATAGCATAGATGGGGCTGGGTACCATCCGTGGGGTTCGGGCATCCACTGGGGATGTGGGAACGCATCCCAGCGCCTAAGCTGGGGACTACCCTCGTCTGTCTTAGCCTCCCAGGGGCTACCCTGGTTAACTTCCTCGAGCTGCTGTGACGACAGCCCTAGACTCTTATATGCTGAACTTTGAGACACAAACTTCTCACCCTAAATCATGCCACCCTCTGCTCCTGCCAAGAATTGCTGAAGGACGGTCAGTGCTCTGAAGTCTTTGCCCCCTTCGATGCCAATTCAACACAGCACCCCCAGGAAATACCCGAGGAGGCTGCTTCGGATGCTTTCCTCGGAGTGACGGCTCGTATTTTCGGATCCCCACATCTGCTTATCTCTGCCTTCCCCGGGAGACTGAGAGCCCCCCCCCATCTCCCATGAGCTCCTGGACCCCGCACGGTGCCTGGCGTGCGCGTGTGAGCGGGTCGGGCTCCCTGAATGAGGCCACAGAGGCCACGAGAGCCAAGGAGCAGTGCCCGGGCAGCACAGATGCATACACTGCTCCCCGTGGGGGGGGGGGGGGGGAAGTGACGGAGTGAGTCTCCCCAGCGCCCAGAGCTCCTTGCCCCGCCCCCCTTCTCCCCCCTCCCCCGCCCCCTCCCATGCTCAGCCCTACCGGGCACCCCCGCAGCTTTCGCACACCTCCTGCCATCCTTGCCTAACCCTGGGGGCTGGGGAGGATCGGGCAGTTCTGATCCTCGCCCCGAGGCTACCCCAGCTGCGCTTGGAGTCGTTCTTAGTCTTGTGATCTAGGCATTTGTCATCTTCTCCCAAGCCCGAGTCCTGCTCCAGTTGGCGGAAATGAGGCATATTCGCAGGTTTGGAGTCATCCTCCACACCCTCTTCTCGCCCCTGCCCGAAATCAGCTCCGTCTCCAAGCCTTATCAACAACCTCTTTGAAATTCTCTTCTGTGAGCTCCTCTGCGGCCATCCGGGACCAGTTCCGTGGAAGGGAGTGGCGTAAAGGCCTGTCAGCAAAGTGGTTTTTCCATTCTCCACCAGCATCTGGGCCGTGGCCGGCTTCCTCACCCTCGGCCAGCCTCCCGACCTCCCTGTGCTTGAGTTTCCGAAAGCTTGGAGGTCCCAGCTTCCCCCGCTTACTCAAACAGCATTCCCCGTGACCCCCTCGTAATTATCCTGCGGTTACAGAAGGCACAGATTTTTCTTCTTGATCCCAAGACACACGATGCTAATTTCTGCTCTGCCTGTGTCTTCTTGCCTCCCCTCTGCTGCGCCGCCTCTCAGGCCTCTCTGGTGTCCATCTTCTGTGGGAACCCTTCCTTGTCCCTGCCACCCCTGCCGGGCCTACCGCCTTCTTTGAACTGCACCCCCAGAGTGTGGATCAGGTCTCCTGTACCTGCTTGAATGCTGTCTTAGAGCGGATCCATGACTCAATGTGCACTGCTAGAAATTTCCAAATAGAGTCTAAGTTCTTTGAGAATAGGGTCTGAATCTTATTTATCTTGTGTTCCTCACTGTGCCTTGGGAGGTACTTATAACTTACAGAACCTAGTGCTCGCTGAGAAAAATTAGGAAAGTGTTAATTAAGAAACAGTTGACAGCTTTATTTGGGGGAAAAAGGTCTTGCAGTGGGATTTTGTTTGCACTGGCTGCTGCTGCTACTTAAACTTTCATTTCTGCTTTTTCTTTCTCCTTCTCTTTTCCCTTTTCCTCCATGCTCATCAACTGTCTATCTCGTGGGCCAGTCCATTTTCTGTAGGCTGCAAGATGGCCAGATCTTAAAAAAATTATAACAATCTAAACTCCTTAGTGCCTCAATGTATAGGATGCATACAATAAATGTGTGTCAAATGAATTAAATCAAGAAACTTCTGGCATCTAGAGGCGCCTGGGTGGCTCAGTCGGTTGAGCATCCGACTCTCCATCTCAGCTCAGGTCACGATCTCACAGTTTGTGAGATCAAGCCCTGAATCGGGCTCTGCATTGACAGCACAGAGCCTGCTTGGGGTTCGGGATTCTCTCTCTCTCCCTCTCTCTGCCCACCCCCTGCTCGCTCACACACACTCTCTCTTCCTCCCTCTCTCAAAATAAACTTAAAAAAAGAAAGAAAGAAAGAAAGAAAGAAAGAAAGAAAGAAAAAAAGAAAGAAAGAAAGAAACTTCTGGCATCCAGAATCCATAAAATCCCACGGTACTAAAGCCAAATGCCTCCTTCTTTGTTCTTAACACATGGAACACCAGCCTTGCGAGGTTTTAGTCTTAAAGCGCTTCATCCACTGCTATTTTTATTCTGTTTTCTCCTCCTCCTTCCACCTCTATTCTGCCCTATTCAATTTTCTAGTGTCTTCTTAAAAGTGATTATCTGGCTTTTAAAACACCCTCTCATGAAATAAAGTTCCATAATTATGAATGATAATTGTTGGACATTATCATATTTGCTATAGTAAGAGGCAATCCACTGAGATTAATCAGTGGGAAATGTGCAATTTAGGAAATGACCTCTGTATATCCTAGGAAAAAAAAAAATTAACCGGTTAATAGGAGATGAGATGGTTCGGGCATTAGTTCTTAGAGTCTCCAAAGGTGATTGTATGGATTTCTAAAAATCACCTTGCCTTCTGGATTGCAAGCCGCAGAGTCAAGATATGCGTGGTTATTGATATTGATATTAAAGCGCCCTGTGTTGACTTAGAACACCACCCTGCACCTACAAGGGGCTGTTAGTGGAAGCTAAACAGTAATGTCACACGCCGGGACACTGCATTGTTGGATCATCCCGTCACGTGCCACAACAGAGCCAAAGAGCCTATAGGAGTACCCCTTGAGAAAACCCAGGTAGAAATCTGGAAGAGGAAATGAGAAGCATTCCATACACTGTGTAGCTCCCTGCATAGACGGTATGCATTTTAAAGCTAATAATTTATGTTTTCTTTGTGATAGCAATTCCGTATTTTATTCAGCATAGCAATCACCCCGATTGATTCATAAAAGCAAAATTGCCTAATCAATGGACTAGAAATACAGTCACTGTGAATATAAATTCTTTCCTCTTCTAATGATTCCAAGCTAATCATTTCGGCTCCTCTGGCTCGTTTTCCTGATTAAACCAGGAGAATAAAGACAACAGGGACATGTGACTCCTACATTAGCAAACTAAGCATGAAGAATGAGAATAAACCAGTGGGTAAGCAAAGGGTTTGGTGGGATTTGTAGAATCCATTCTGTGGCACAGCTTAACTAATATTGCCCATGCTGCCAGGGTCCCCAAAAGCGTTACCCGTAAATGCTGTAAACCAGTGATAAAAAGAAGATAGGATTTAGGGTTAGAAGGTCTGGATTTAAATGGAGGCTTCACCGAATAACTTTCAGCAAGGCGCGATTTCTCTGATGCTTTTGTTTCAAAGGCCTGACAGAAGCAAAAGGCTTTGTAAATCACACAGCCCTGGGTTAGCGTTCAGCGGAATTTTTCTTTTTTTTCCTGCACAACTTAGAATTCTGTGCCAGGTTATCTAGCAGCGCCCTTGTTTAATTCCAGCAACATTTTGCCCCTAGTGTGTCTCTCCCTAGCTCAGAAGGATCCCCAGGCACAACTCTGCTGAGTTTTTCTCCTGAAGGCTCAGGTCCGGCTAGTGGTCTGCTGGTTCCTGCAGCCTGCCATCGGCACGTGGAAGATTCTCGTCGCCCGGTGACGGATGGGAGTGCCAAGTGCACGCGGCCAAGCTGGCGCGCTCCTGGAGCACCCGTGCGAGGACAGCACGGTGCAGGAAGGATCTGTGTATTTCTCAGCAAGGGTGCAGCGGTGGCCTCCCCTCGCATGCTAGGTGACACGCCCTTGCCGGTAACGACAATGGCAGCCTGGTGGGGAGGGAAGTGGCACGGACAGGGGGAGCACGAGAGAGGCATTTTATAGCTTGTGAAGATACGAGTCCCGCCACTTCAGGTATTTTTTTTTTTAACATATAAAAACAAATTACAGATCAAAATCTCAGAGACAGCCCCCTCACTTGGGCTGTCCCAACATGTCTTCCAGTCACCTTCCTCCTGCATTCTCTGTCCCGGCCACGCCACCTCTGTCAACAGAGGGTGAGTCACTCTCCTCAGCTTCCAGTGGCTCCCCGTGGCACCCCAAAGCTCGGCCCATGTCCTAACAGGTGTAGAGCTGGCCACCATGAGTTCAGCGCTGGGGATCACTCCCTCGGTGGCAAAGAGGAAGACCGATCAGGAACAAAGAAGTCTTGAGGCGCACACATCTACCTGCCTACCAGTCACCACCCTGCCCTTCCATGCGGGGCTAACTCTGACATCAGGGCGGGAGCACCCCTCCTTCCAGGCAGCTGTCCTCTCCAGGGATTAGGGCTGCTGCCTGTGACCCTGCAGGTGGAGACCGCTCAGCCCCAGGGGTCACCAGTCCCATGGGCTACAGTACTTCACGTGCCCTTAGACACGGGCTCAAACCAGAAGTGAGTCAAACTCGAAGCTGACCTGCCTGTGGATTCTTCAGGTCCAAGAGCCAATGAGTTCCCTTTACAGTTCGAGACTATAGCTTGAGGGGGTAGCTGAGAGCTGTGACTGAAGAGCCATGGAAACTTCTAGAAGCCTTCCCCAGGGGCAGTGGTTCCAGGATAGGGCGAGGAAGGACACTCAGGCGGTCACATGGGAACTCGGCGAGTGGTACAAGGTGATCCTGGGACCCAGAGGCACTCAGAAGTCCTTCGTCATGCCTGGATTGGCCTGAGGACTGGGGTAGACGTGTGCCTTCGTGGTGGGATGACGAAGGAGCCCGGGGCCGAGGAATTTCAGTGTCTCCTCCTCTGTGCAGCTCCCTTTGCCCCTTCCTGCCCCGTAGAGTGACCATGTCTTCCCAAAGCCTCCATGGTCGCTTAGAAATACATTTATTGTGACTCAGCAAAAACGGAACAGACAGGCAGTAGCTCCCACATTAGCAATCCCACATGAAATCTTTAGCACACACTGAAATAAGACACACTTAGTTTTACACACCCCCTTTAGCACACATTACGTATTTTGGTAGCGAGGGTACCTCCAGTCTCTTTTCAGGTCTGCCCAAAGACTAAGCCTCTTTAGCTATCTGTTTTCAGACTTCTTTGTCTCTTGTGGCCTTCCTATGGGGACTGGTGCCCAGGGCAGCCTAACCCCGAGTTCTCCCAGCATTGTGGGGACGAAGTCTGCAGTTTCTCCTAGTGACTTTGACCCCCCACTCCCCACCGTGGAGCCCATGGCCAACCTGAGCGTAACATTTCTGCAAGGCCACGTAGAAATGTGACCCAGGGGTTTGTAACTGCACCATAACCATGAGAACCGCCTCCCAGAAAGAGCTGTGTCCTTAGGATGAGCTGGGGATTTGGGGGAACACTATTGGATCAATACTTTACAGGTGATCAGAGCAAAGTTGTCTTGATATTTTTGTAAATTATGTGTGAGGGGAAGTAAGTCCCTAACTTCAGGTAGGGTAAAGTTTCTATCGGTAGAGAAATCCCAGGTTAAGTAGTAAAAGTCAGTATTTTTACATTACCTTAGAGCTTCCAGTGCCTTTTCAAGTTCTTGGTTCTATACCTAATACTATAGGTATTAAACATTCCCTCCTTACCTGTGGTAGGGTGAGTGATATGTACATTTGGTTAATCTAGAACACGAGGTGCCTGGGTGGCTCAGTCGGTTAAGCGTCTGACTTCGGTTCGGGTCACGATCTCGAGGTTTGTGAGTTCGAACTTCGCATCGGGCTCTGTGCTGACAGCCCAGAGCCTGGAGCCTGCTTCGGATTCTGTGTCTCCCTCTCGCTCTCTCTGGCCTTCCCCCATTCGCACTCTGTCTTTTCTCTCTCTCAAAAATAAATAAACCTTAAAAAAATAAAATAAAAAATGAAAAAACTGACCTTGGCCCTTGCTGCTAGAGAGAGACAGAACCAGGACTGAAGCAGCCTCAGGCTTCTCCATCCCAGCCTCTCTCTGGCTCCCAGAACCTGGTGGCCTTCCTTTGTCCTCTCCACCAGGGCCAAGGATGAGCCAGAGATCCCCGAGATGAGGCTGGGCAGGGGAGAGCCATGAAGACTCACAATCCAAGTGTGAAGGTGGGAGTTTTCAGGCTAGAGAAGGGACGAAGGGCTGGAAATCCACTCCCACTGGAAGTGGTGGGGGAGATTCCCTGCCAGAGGACTCTGGAGGTGGAGGGCTGCAATTTAAATATGGATTCCCAGAAGGCCTATCAGAGAGATCTGTCCACAGAGGGCCCGGGGGGGGGGGGGGGGGGCAGACCTGAGTGGTGAGATCTCTAGGGGTTGGGTGAGGGGAGAGAAGATGGTTGGTCACACCCCCCCCTCCCCAGGGCCTCGGGTGCTTCCTGTTCGGGGATAAAGAACTAGTCTCTGGGTTTATGGTATAACTGCCCCGAGGAGACTTAATGTATCACTTCACTTAACCCTCACAATAAACTGAAGAAGTAGGCACTATTCTTATCCCCATTCTACAGATGAGGAGGCTGAGGTTTAGAGACACCCAAGAACTTATCCAAGGGCACAGCCAGGCTGGTGGAGTCAAGGCAGTCGTGACTGTGACCGTTTCACACTGTTCTTGGCCAAATCTTTCGATAAAAGAACAGCTGCAACCAGCCTGGAAGCCCCCCCCCCCCCCCCCCCCCCCCCCCCCCCCCCCCCCCCCC
>NC_064818.1:13502134-13507427 GCF_023721935.1 Panthera uncia | reverse complement strand
CCCCCCCCCCCCCCCCCCCCCCCCCGCCCCGGGGAGCTGAGCCAAGCTGCTGCACATCCCCCCACCCCACCCCTGCCGCCCTCCTCTCTCCTCCTGTGCCAGGAGAAGGTGGAAGTTCAGAGCAGGCTGAACTCTTTGGGGTCAGCCATCAGAACACATTCTCACCATTCTGGGGGGCCCCCTGGGAGAGGCTGTTACCGCCCACCCCCAAGGAGAATGCGCTTCCTCTGCCTGCTACCTCCTGCTTTACCTGAAACCCCGCCCCCTACCTCCTACCCCTGCAGAAAGCATCTCAGGTTACATCACCCTTCCGACTCTGATGTGGTTCCTTAGCATGTGCCCCAGACCTTTTCTTCCTGCTTTTTCGAATCTGCATCTGTCCGCCTGGACCCTCCTCCTGCCTGGCTAAACAGTCCTGTAGGATCCCCGTGCTTGCTTACCATACCCAGATCCATCCCACCTGGCTGAGCTCTTTTCCTTCTCCCAAGCCCTGCCCTGCCACTGGCCCCCTTCAGTTTCCTCCTCCGTGCAGCCCTCCTGATGTTCTCTCTCTGCAGTCCAATGATCGTGTTTCCACGAAATCTTCCAAATACATTTTTATGACTTTTTTCTTTTAAAAAAAAAAATTTTTTAGTGTTTATTTTTGAGAGAGAGAGAGAGAGAGAGAGAGAGCGAGCATGAGCTGTCGAGGGGCAGAGAGAGAGGGAGACACAGAATCCGAAGCAGACTCCAGGCTCTGAGCTGTCGGCATACAGCCTGATGCGGGGCTCAAACCCGTGAACTGCGAGATCATGACCTGAGCAAAAGTCAGACGCTTCACTGAGCCCCATGCACCCCAGGTGCCCCATGACTCTTTTCTTACCGTTCACTATTTTGCACCACACTCCCCTCATTAAGATCAGAGACTAAATTCAGCCCATTAACAAATATTTACTGAGAACATGCCCACGCCCCCCACTATTGTGCCACAGGGGGGTGCTTTGCCCTGTCTCATAGGCTTTACACTCTAAGGCATGCAGGGGTCGGGGCGCGGGGGAGACAGAAAGTTATAAACCAACAGACACAAACAATGTCTGATGGGGAACAGTGCTAAGGGGAAGAATGAAACAGGGACAGGATTCTAGAATGGGGGGTAAGTTGGGACGGTTATTTCATAGAGAGTATGCGTGCAGTAGGCTGAGTAATGACCCCTCCCCAAGATGTCCACATCCTAACAGCCTGAGCCTGTGTATACGGGATGTTGCTTGGTAAAGAGACTTTGCAGATTTGATTAAGTTAAGCATTTTGAGATAAGCCGAGTATCCTGAGCTACTCAGCTGAGCCCAGTGTAATTATGCGGGTTTTTCTTTTTTAAAGTTTATTTATTTTGAGGGAGAAAGAGAAAGAGTACACGTGCGTGCAAGTGGGGAAGTGGCAGAGAGAGAATCCTAAGCAGGCTCCACACTGTCAATGCAGAGTCCAACGTGGCGTTCAAACCCAGCAACCATGAGATCATGACCCGAGGTGAAACCGAGAGCCGGCTGCTTAACCGACTGAGCCACCCAGGCACCCCAATTAGAAGAGTCTTTAGAAGAGGGAGGCAGGAGGCAACATGAGGACAGAAGCGAGGGTTCAGAGTGGTGGCAGGAAGGGGTCACAAGCCGAGGAATGTGGGCGGCCTCTAGGAGCTGGAAGGGGCAAGGAAATGGGTTCTGCCCAGAAGCCTCCAGAAGGAACCAGCCCCATGAACATCTTAAATCTACCCTCCTGACATCCAGAACCCTAAGACAGTTATTTTGTGTTGTTTTAAGGCACGAAATTTGTGGGAATGTTTACAACAGCAACAGGAACACTGGGGCTGAGACCTGAAGGGAGTGAAGGAGCGAGCTATGCGTACATCTCAGAAGACCATTCCAAACAGAGGAGAGCAAATGCGAAGGTCCTGAGGCAGGAGCCCCTTCGGCAAGGTCAGGAAAGAGCGCGGATGTCAGTGTGGCTAAAACGGAGCCAGCAAGGGTCCGAGCCAGGTCTGAGAGGTAGCACGGCCTCGCAGGCCAGCGGAAGACTTCACATCTGACTCTAAAGGAGATAGAAAACTATCGTAGGGCTTTGGATGAAGAAGAAACAAGATCAGGCCAGTATCTTTGAGGTTTATTCTGGCTGCTGAACTGACAACAAACTGCAGAGAAGACGGGCGGGAGCTGGAAGAACAGGTAAGAAGCTTCTGCAGTGCTTCAGACAAGAGATGATGATGGTTTCCATCAGGTGGAGAGAGGTGACCAGATTCATGATTACATTTTTTTAATGTTTATTTTTGACAGAGAGAAAGACAGACAGGCAGACACAGCATGAATGGGGGAGGGGCAGAGAGAGAGGGAGACACAGAATCCAAAACAGGCCCCAGGCTCCGAGCGGTCAGCACAGAGCCCGACGCGGGGCTCGAACTCACCAACCGTGAGATCATGACCTGAACCAAAGTTGGATGCTTAACGGACTGAGCCACTCAGGTGACCCTGAAGACACTGGTGTTTTTTTTGTTTTTTGTTTTTTGTTTTTTAACAACTATCTAACTCCGACCCAGAGCCCAGCACCGCAGGGTGATGTACCCAAATTTAACAAGGACTTAATATGCGCTGACTATGCATGTTATATAACCCCGTCATTCAATCCCCTCAACAACAATGCCACGACGTAGGTATAGCCTTAACCCATTTCACAGATAATTAAGCTGAGGTCAGAGGGTTAAACGCTATGGTTAGAGAGGTGGAGCTGTGGCCAAAGCTCAAGAGCCTGCCTTCCTTACCATGAGTGGAGGGAAGGGATAAGCAAACCAGTAAATGAATCAATACATGACCACACCCACGTAGATGTGGGTTCTCATCTGGTGATTTTTCCTCTCCAATCCCTCAGAGCTTGCACAGGCCATCTCCTTTCCTTCTTTAAAAAAAAAAAAAAAAAATGTTTGTTTATTTTTGAGAGAGAGAGAGAACACGAGTGGGCGAGGGACAGAGAGAGAGGGGGACAGAGGATCCAAAGCAGGCTCTGTGCTGAAAGCAGCGAGCCTGAGGCGGGGCTGGAACTCACAAACCGTGAGATCGTGACCTGAGCCGAAGTCCACGGCTTAACCAACTGAGCCACCCAGGCGCCCCTCTCCTCTCCTTCCTAACTGCTTGCGATTGACCTCATCCGTGAAGACCTTCGACCCGACTAATTCCATCCAAGTCCTCAACCTCTCAGCAAACAGATGAATGACCTCCGGCTCGGTCTGGTCACGGCTGACACTTCACTCAGGGAATGTTTGCCATCGAGTTCTTCCCAGGGCTACAAATCCGTGGTGTTCATGAGCTCTGAAGGCTTACTTACAGATGTAAAGACCCATGTGCAGAGGAGTGTGATTTATAGGAAAAGGAAACGAGTTTTTTTTACAAATCCAACATTTTTACCAAGGTCGAAATTTAGTGGTGTTCTTTTATTTTTCGTCATACGTCACTTTTATCGATTATTTTTTTTAAAAAAAGGCACACTATGCTCAAACACAGGCTCACCCCAATCCCCCCTGCCACCAGGTGGCAATTACCACCCTTGCCTTTAAAGCCATCCGTGGACTTGGGTTGGCCATTTCAGTGGTTTATAGGGACGCTGGCCCTTCAGCAAATGAATGTGAGCATAGGAAACTTTTAAGAAAAGTATTCATTGCCTTCATTCGTGGTCTGTGTGTTTTTTTTGTTTTTTTTTGTTTTTTATTTCCAATAGAACTATACGTCCCCCAAGGTGATGAGAACTTCATGAATGGTCGGCTACTATGCTTTACCCTGCGATGTCCTTGCTACTCTAGCCAGAGAGACGATGCAGCTTCTATGATGACAGCAGGGGGAGCCCCTTCTCTCCAGTGTTTCAAGACCATTTGCTATTTCCTCTTTAATATAATAACCAAGCATCTATATTTTTAGTGGTACACATTCATGGCGCCCAAGTACCTAATGGGTATCACACCCAGTGCTTTCTTATGTCTGGCCGATGGATGAAAAACCAAAAAGCTGTCATTGAGACAGTCCAGTTTGATTCCTTTGCCCCACTAAGTTAAGCACATGGTCAATAATAATAATAATAATAATAATGGCACATAGAAACACAAAAATGAATGGAATTACCTGAAATGATCACCCAAAGCCCAGGAACACCTGGAGACGTCCTGACCTCTGTTCCAGTGTTGTCGTGTGTCTGGGACAGAACTGGACAATTCTGAGGTGTGTTTTCAGAGAGACTCTCTCTGCAGAATTCGCTCTCAAAGGTCTTTTGTCCAGGAGCGGAGCAGGTGACTCTAGCGATGCTGTGTCAAGACCAATGGGCTCGGGCAAAGAGCAAAAATAGCTTCGTAGGAATCGAGCTGCAACCTGAGAAACCTTGCGAGTTCTTCGATAAAATACAGAAGGAGGGGACGGTTCTGTAGGAATTCATCCCACGCTTCTAAAATGATTTCGTGCCTGAAACTATTACACAACCCTCAGTCCACAGTGAAGTTCCTCGGCCGCACTCCAAGGCTGGTACTACATGCCATTTCGGCGTCATCTTGTGCAAGGATGGGGTCATGCTTCTTGGATTTTTTTTGAGACGTTACTGCAGAGTATTGAATCTAACAATGAACGGAAATTAGAAGTCCATGGATTGCGGGGCACCTCCAGCGCCCAACGGTGCTATGACGCAAGAAAAAACTTTTTGGCCGTTGCTGTAATTTTAATAAAGGTCTCTCTGTAAAAAGGCAACTCCCTTTTAGGCAGTCGGTGGTTGCAGTACTTTATTTGACTCTGTAGTACCCATATGGGCATGTCCTGAGGTTCGCTTAATAAATAACATTTTTATGGACACGCACCCGTGCCTCGGTGTGCTTTCCCCGAAGACGGTTGCCCCTTAAGTATGAGAGTTTACTCCACCAGCGTGGACCGTTTGCCTTATTATAGCCACAGTCGTTTAAAAAAAAAAAAAAAAAAAAAAAGGCAGCCTCATGATTTCCAAAAAGGGAGTGACATCTGGGGCAGCTCTTGTCATGCGCCCTCCCCAACTTAGAAAATCCACCCGGGACAGCCGGCAGCGCGTCAGGGACCCTCGCGGCAGCAGCCAAGGCTCTTGCTGACGCGCGTTGCATCTTTTCTGGGCAACCGAGGGCTCGCCACACCCCGGAGCCGGCTGGCACGCCGCTCGCCCGCCCGCCTCGCCCGGCAGGAGCCAGACCTTTACTTTATTTGGTGCACGACTCGGTAACCGGTCCAGAGCGCGAGGCCGGGGAACGCACGCGGGCGGCCGCGCGCGCGCGCGC
>NC_064818.1:13492120-13499134 GCF_023721935.1 Panthera uncia | reverse complement strand
CGCGGGCACGCGGGCGGGGGCGCGCGGCCGCGGCTCCTCTCTAATTATAGCCGCGCAGCTGGCGCGCCGGCGGGGCGGGTCTGGGCGCCGCCGCCCGCGTGGGGTCCCGCCGCCCGGCTCCACGTGCGCAGAGCGGGGCGCGGGGCGAAGGCGCTGCGCCGGCGGCCGTGCGGCCCCGGCAGAAGTTCTAGAATAAATAAACACGGGCGCGGCGTGAGTCAGGGTGCCGCGCTGGAAACCGCAGCAAGGTCCCCTCGTGGGCGCAGGCCCTTACGCAGGCTGCCGGAGAGTCAGGGAGCCGCCTCCCCTTTCCTTCCCCTCCAGTAAACAGGGCTTGGCAGTGCTGGCGGCTGTTTTCTTCCTTTTCAAAAACGCCACTGTGAGCAACAATTAAAAAAAAAAAAAAAAAAGTGGAGAAAGACAAGGCTACAGTTTGACGATTTTGACCTGGCCCCGATGTTTCCAAATGGCTTCTTGATTTGTAGGAAGATAACCGAGGTCCAGCGGCCCCTTTCATGCATGACGGTTGCATGCTGGGCATAATGAATTTCTTGTGTGACAGCACTTTGGACTTTGGACTGCGTTCCTGTGTCACAGCCCTACCGAGGTTCCGGTTAGAAGTTCTAGAACGAGACTCAATCCTCCAGGTTAAGAATTTAGCCCTAGACCATGTATTTTCCAAACTCGCGGAAGGAAACCAGCAAGTAGTTAAACTTTGCTCAGTATGTGCCCTTAATCGAGCGCACCGACCTTCCCCTGCCTGTCTGCGGGATTGTCTGTAAGCTCTAAGAAAGCTGGGGCCGGGACTCTTCAGCTGTTCAAAGCCTAGAATGATGTGCCTACTTAATAGGTGTTAAATAATAGCAACACCCCCACATGGTGCTCATTTAGAGAATAGTATTCCAAAAAACTTCTCTAATGACTGTGACCCTCCTGTGAAATTCTGATTCCAGTTGTAGGTGGGGTACAATAAATCTTTATCTTTTATCACCAAAAAGAGCTACTTGGAATGCTGTTTGGAGGCAGAAATAACAAAACGGAGGTAAGAGGCCTTTTAGCCTGGGTTAAGGCATGCAACAGCCTTTTTCTGTCTTGCAGCTCCCGCGTCGTCTCTCAGGCTTTGGAGAACATGGAAGGCCCAAAGCCAAGGCTGTGTGTAACAAAATGTTGATGTCTTCGGCCCCAGACCATCCCTACTCCTACGTTTCAGTTCTCTGCAGAACTCTTATGAGTGTGGTTAATATTTTAAAATCGTACAATAAAGGTTTACTTTTAGTAAACTCTCACCGTACATTAAAATAAACTTTGGCCCTTAATTCTGAGGACATGTTTCTGGACTTATTTTTTCCTGGCAATGTAAATAGCCATATTTACAGTTCAAAAGATTCGATTTGAACTGCCAGGGGAAAGAGATTTTCTAAAAGGCAGAGAAGTATGCAGTGACCCAAGGACTGGTCTGCTAAACTTGCTGCCTGAATAACCTACACAACAAAACGTGACTCCTTTGTTGTGCGTGATGCCTGTCTCCTTGTAAGCATCTGAATATTAATGGATAGTAGGGACATTAAGAATGAAATAGTAATTGCTAAGCAAAAGTGGTTAAGTGATGGGTTCTACAGATTATAGACCACATTTGATTTCCCCAAAATATAAACTGAGAAATATTCAAATGGGACATTACTACTCTATATAGGATGTCTTATCTCAGCATCAAGGGCGTCTAACTGAACTGCCAGAGGAGGCTCTTTAGATTATGCAATCCAACTTCTAAAGTCCATTCAAAAGATGAGATCAACCAGTGTATTGATGCTTCCAATTTAAACTAGGAATCCTGTGGTCTCTTATCCAGACCTTGTCTGACCTAAAAGTAAATCACCTCCTAGAGGATTTTCATGGCTGACTTTGTGATAAATTTTTTGTGCACTGAAGACTCGTTCTACTAAGACTTTCAGTTTTAAAGGGCTACATTGTTTTCAAAGCAATATTTAAGACTGTTTATACCGTTCTAATAGGGCTGTTCTATTAAGGAGATTTTGCTCGATTGTTTCGCAGATTCAAAATAAAAGAACGGCTTTACGACCCAATGTCTAAATGATTCTAAAAATGATTTTGCCTAGGGCGTACTTTTTTGCCCTAAAAGACCTCGTCTGTAGCTTGTATGGGTTGTTTTACGTGGCTTAGTGCCACACAGAGGCACACAATATGCTGTGATAAAGATCCATGCTGATGTTGATTTCGTATTCTAGAATTAAAAAAATTATACCTCAAGTTAAAAAAGGAAAGCTGTTTTAAATCAAGCATGTGAAGTTGTATGAACACGGGGCAACAGCAGGTTAACAGACGGATGGGTTAAAACAAAGTTCACTGTTAAATTAGGTACAAATTAGTTAATGGTAAATAGGGATAGTGTGGATATCCCTAATAAAGGATTTATCTGGGGATTAATAGAGAAATCCACAGATAATCCATAAATCCGTCACTTTCCATCCTCCGACCTCCTAAGTAATTTACAAATTGGCTTTTTGTATAGTTTTGTGCCTTTTAAATTCCTGTCAGGGGTTCATAACTGGAGGAAAATGCAGGCTGTCAAGAGAAACAGCAACAAAGGATCTGATTAATAATCTGCGAAGTCACACCATAATTTTTATTTGATTGTAATCAATACTGTTGCTGCCAGAGGCCTAACCAGTGGCACAGAAGGAGTTAAATAGCATCCCCACCCCGCCTCTCATTTCTAGAGCCCCAGATGATGAAGTAGGTAAATATGTATTCCATTCATTGGTGCCTCTGACCTTGGTCTGTGACAGAGGAAAGGCGTGTCTTCTCACACTGTTCCCTCTGAAGAAAAGGCAAGCAAATGAGGGTGACTCAGGACTTCTAGTGGCCTACACACAACTGAACATTTTTCTGAATGATTCCACGCATACCCTTTGGAATCAGGAAGAGAAACATTTTACTCTTCACTAAACCAAATAAAACCATCTATAAATCATATGCAAAACAACTTTGAGTAACAAGGGACTTAAGTCTAGGAATTCAAGGGAGTTCTCTGTATTTTCCCTTTAACTTTTTCCCTCCTTTGGGAAATAAACAAAGACATCTGCCACATCAAGAGTCTGGCTCGTTTGGTCTTCTTAACTGGAAACTGAATGCAATCATTAAAGTTTACTTTGAGAGGAGCTTTTGAAATTTTAAAAATGACTTCTGCAAGCTGCAGTCTCTTAAATTTTACTAAAAATAAAATTTAACATTCTTACGTTAAAGTCAACGGTTTAACATTTCTTTTAACCTGATCCCTAAATGAAACATCGTGTTGCGTATCATGAGCTGTAATTAACTTATTAAGAATACGGTTTCTTGAAAACTGCCTTAAACAGCCTACTAATAAAAAGAAATTATTGAAACACATACAGCCATGGGTCCGAGTTACGGGACCACCCCAACCGAAAAATATTCAGTTACACATTAACTGTGGCTGTTTAATTTAAAACACGTAGTAAATCAGTCTATGTGTACGCTATCCCCAAACTCTACGTAAGCTTCACAACTTCCTTTCATAGAAGTCTGCCAAGCCATTGATCAATAAAACGAGTAAAAGCTGCAAACATCTCTTACTATGTGCGAGTAGACAGTAGTCTGCAAATGGTTCCCGGTGCTTCCCACCTTTTATCTCTATTTATAAATTCAGGTTTCAAGACATCAGGAATCCCCCTGGCTTTTCGCTCTCATTTTATTCCAATGCTTTCCAAAAGGCAGGCTACTATTTTCCCCCTTTTGTCTTCGGTGCATTTCACGTGGCCCAACATGGCTGTTTTCTTCTGATGCTTTCCAGAGAGTAGCTCCTGGTCTCGATAGCCTTTGAGGTGTGGACAGGATCTCCTGCCAGTCGCCTGTTGTACAGGGGCTGGCTCTACTACAAGTTGAAAATAAACAAGTACTTTCTGGCTGTACTTTGTTCCGCTCTTCTCTTAATCGGTTTCCCCTATCCAGTTGCCCTTTCCCCGGTCCCTAGCACTTTTTTTCCCCCCCTACCATCAGTTGCCTTTTTGTTCTGTGTCTTTTACCTCCTGTTCTTCCAGTCAAACCCCAACCCCAAGCCCACACATCCTTTGGTCGCATTGCCATTAGTGATTACAATAATAGCCATTCTAAGCTAACTTTAAAACATTAAAAAAGGCCTCAGAAAATTTTTAGTGCTCCCAATTTTATTTTTATTTAATGCTAAAAGTTAAAGAAAAAAAAAGGTACTGTAAATCTGACAAATGACAGAATGCAGGTGATATTTCCATAGCGTGATTTTAAAATATAATAATGTTGATATGAGATTACACTCACTTCAGTTGACATGAGTTTCATCATATATAGAAAAAGGTATCACCTTCAACTTAAAAAAAAGTAAAGGTTAAAAGGTGGCACACTTTAAAAATACTTGGTGGCCAAGGGAAGGTATATAGTAAAAGTTGTAAACCATGTGTACGTTCTCATAACTTTTAATGTGAGGCCACATGAAAGACAGTACATCTGTTATATTCTATAAATTGGTAAAGCAAAAAAGGGAAAGCTTCAACACCCCATCCCCTAATATTTTGAGTATTAAAAGCACAGCTGAAATATTTAGGATTTGAAATCGGATACTGCCCGTGTACAGTAAGTAGCTTTCTGACATTTTTATCCAGCTGTGGAGACTCTGCACTGTCATCAGGTACAACAAAAGATCAAACCCATGTCCCAATGTTAAACTTTTTAACTTAAGAGAACGCCAGAAAAAGAACCCCAATCAACATTTTACAGCTGCAAGCCTTCCACGAAGGCCACCCGAGGGCCAGACTCCTCCAGGTCTTAGTTTTTAATAGGAGTAATCTCAAACACAGCCCTTTCAAGCTGTCCGCACTCTCCCCCTCCTTAAACACCAGCACAGAGAATCCATAGGCTGTCTTCTCCACAGCTGGAAAGACTTACTCAAAACAGCAGGATGGTTCTTTATTAATAATCTTTTTGGAAAGCTTATCTGTATTAAGATTGCAAAACATACAGATAGCTACCACGAATCAGGTCAAATGACTGACCAACTTGTAAAAATCTATGAGGTCAAATTCCGGTTTATAATAAAGTGCTTAGATACACATTTATACAACAAACCATAATAGTTGGATTCTTTACAAATGTCTTTATGGGCATGTAAAATGGACTCTGTGTTTCTGCATGTATGCATTTACATAAGAGAAACCAGTCTGATCTGAGTCATTGATGCTCCAATTAAAAAAAAAAAAAAGTGTAACAACAAACTGGTTAATCATGCAAGTCTGTTTGTAATATAACAATGACCGGTAACATGAATTTGCACAGCATTAATTATAGGTGCACTCGTTAAAAACACTACCAAAAAAAAAAAAAATACTGTATTTGGTGCAGTATCTGATTTTCAAGTGTTAATATAACTCGACCGTTAAAAAATATTTGAGCAATTTAAAAAAGAAAGACAAAAACATAACTAAAAAAGAATCTAAAGAGGGTAACAATCTCTATCTTCAAATTAAAATAGAAGCTAGGTCGTAAACGATACACAGAAGTTGTAGTAGACCTTGAAGCCATGATTCAGCCTAATTATAGGGCCAAGTTACAAACACCTGAACATAAAAGGATTTCGAATAGTGTTCCTGTCAATGTTAAATCGTAACAGCACAAAAGAAAAACCAGTATCACTGTGAGCCAACTATTTCTAATAACAGATGATTTATTGGTTTAAAAAAAAAAAATCAGTTTACTGATGCAAAATAGTGATCCAAAGAAACTAGTTTACAAAAGGTTTCTAAGAATAGTTTGAGAGGTGGGGCCTGTCTATTATTAAAACCCTTACTTTAATTGTCACTAGTTTATCAAAAAAAAAAATTTTTTTTTTCCAGAAGAACAGTATTATTCACTTGGTATGTCAAACACACGTAAGAAGGAAATTACAGGTTTCCTCCACCCCCATTTGGGCTGTCACTGATATGCCCACGGGCAGTCCTGGCAGCACTTGTGCTGTTCCTGTCATTGTACCATACTGTATTTAGCACTCGCTAGAAACAGGGTGTAGGTGAGAGTACCAACAGCAATAGCACTACAGGTAAATGATAAAACAACAAAAACCCAAAACCAAAAACAAAACAAAAACCAAACACAAAACAGAAACGAAACCAATCCCGCAATCTCCAAGTTCACCTGAACCGTATCTTCCCTCGAGACTCTTTTCAAAGGAACGACGACACCAACAACAGAGCTCTGGGGGGGGTGGGGGTGGGGGGGTTTCAAAACATGAGTGGCGCTGCAGAGCCAGGCTCTGTTCAAAGATGGCAGTGCCACCTTGTGCGCCGCGCCATCCGCGGTCACCGCCCTCAGTCACTGAATCGTGTATTATGTAACCGGCTAGCAGGCAGCATTGGAAGCTTACAACTGATCACGTGGGCAGTGAACAGTGGTCAACTTTGCCTTTAAAAAAAAAAAAAAATCCCCCTCCCCCCCAAAACCACACGAGTCCTGAAAATCTCTCAGCAGCAACTCCCAGGCAGTCATTAATATCCCAACAACTGAACTTTTAAGAACGAAACAGAGAAAGATTCGCCATCTATTTTCCTACTACTCCGAGAGGACAACGTTTTGGGGGAAACTTGGTGATATTTCCCACTGGCATGCCGCCCACTTCACTCATTTCCTTTCCTTCTCCACCAACTGGCCTCCAGCCTGAGAGAGGAGCCAGCAGTAAGGAATAACAGACAGTAAGGCAATCTTACAATGTCAGAAAATGTATTTGGCTTTTTTTTTTTTTTTCTTTTTAAAATAAGTGCATACAAATACAGCTAGAAGCAGTTCGGATTGGCCAAGTGCTCTAAAAAAGCAGCGCAAGTCACAGCCTACATTGAACGGTAACTGTCACCAGGATAATAAAGCACAAAGATATGCTAATAACATTAACAAAAGAAGAAAATGCCTTTAGAAGTACATACCTTTTGTCGTCAAAAAAAAAAAAAAAAAAAA
>NC_064818.1:13489339-13492020 GCF_023721935.1 Panthera uncia | reverse complement strand
AAAAAAAAAAAAAAAAAAAATAGAAACACAACGTATTCAAAAAAAAATCAAAATTATACAGCCATGTTTATGAAGTCTACATTTCCCTTGTCTTGGATATATATATATACATATATATATACATATGTATATATATGTGTGTGTGTATATATATACATATATGTGTGTGTATATATATATATATATATATATATATGGAGATATATATATATACAATTCAAGCAGTTTTAGTTAAGGGTAATCATTGGGTTTTTCTGAAACCGGAAAGTCACGAGTCTCTCTCTTTTTTCACTTTCACATCTCCAGCCAGGATGGTCGCAATTTCCCCTTGCATAAAGGCCCAGGGGACATTGGAGCCCACCAGAGGGCATTTTTCCCCGCTGGGACAATAGACCTCTCCGCTAGCTCCCTGCTGTTTGATGCTTTGTCTGGAGCAAGGGAAGCAGAACTTGTGCGAAGGGACAGACGGGCACTGCACAAAGTGGGTGTCCTCCAGCCGCTCGTGGCAGAGGGTGCAGCACAGGGGGGCACTGGCTGCCAGAGAAGAGTCTGGGAGGCTGGCAGGGTGCACTGGCTCCAGTCCTCCAGTGCTGCCTGCCCCCTGGCCCCCCACCTCTCTGGGGCCTAGCCTTCTTTGGTTCATAGACGACGGAGAGGGTGGACTGCTGCTATTCCTTCTGGTAGTGGAGTGAACCTGGTTGGCGTCTTTCGAGGCGTGACTGCCGCCTGCATTGTCTGCCACTAAGATCAGGGCTGCCATGGGGGACTGGCCGTTCTGAGCCGCTTCAGGCGGTGTGGTCCGGTTGGAATGAGGTGAGGCAGTGGGTGGCGGCGGAGACACAAAAGAGGATGTAGGAGTAATGGGGATCTTGAGCCCTTCTGTGGGTGTGGACAGCCAGGGTTGTGCCTCTCCATTGATCTTAGGGGGCCCGACTTCACCTTCTGGTTCTGGAGAAGGCTTTCTTTTCCTCGCTGTTCTTGCCACTGGGGGAGAGAAAAAAAGAAAAGGAAAAAAAGGAAGTAAGTGGATGTGTGCTGAAAAGGATCTCGCTCTTTCTAACACGAAACAAGACCCTCTAAAGAACCTCCATTCTCTCAGAGCTGGTCTATAAAATCTCACAGGAGTTTCAAGTGCACGTGCAAGTTAGGACACTTAGACCCGTGGGGCTCCGAGGCGGTATTGTAAAAAGCCACAGAACACAGCATGCACCGAGGAGCCTGTTTCTACACGTGCACGCACGTCCCCAGGTCAAACCGCGCATTCGATCGCCAACGTCCCCCAACAGGTTAAAAGGTGACTGGTGCCCTCATGCTCCCATCCAAGAATGTGCTGGGAAAGGAAAACCCTGTGTCAGTGCCTATCAGCCCAGTCTGACTCATCTCTGTTATGCTGCTTCAGCACATGAACACGTTGCCACTAAGCACTGGTTCCGCCTCAGGCAGATCAGGAAGTTGGGTGTTTGTTGTTTCTGGGCCGGGGTAGAACGGCGAATGGAAAACAGCACCCCCTCCTCTGCTCTGCGTGCCCCTCTCTCCCCTAGAGCCCCTCACTCCACAGCCGCCCCTACCTGCTTTAGACCCGTTGGCCCCGTTGGCCTCGAAACCCAACAACCTGCCTGCAGTCAGGGCCGGCTCCTTCTTAAACTTGCTCTCGAAGGGCCCCGAGTGGCCGTGCTGGTGCAGCGCCAGCAGCGTGTCTCGCACGGTCTTGGGCCTGTTGACCCAGTCCTGCTCTCCGGGCCCGCGGCCTTTGCCCGCGCCCTCGGCGCCCAGCTCGGTGGGCCCGGCCGCCGCGGCCAGGCTGTCGGCCGCGCCGCGATGCGAGGGCGGCGGCGGCTGCTTCTCCTTGGCGGCCGCCTCGCGCTGCTCGTGCTCCGCGGCCGCGCTGCTCGATACGGACGCCGGCCGCTTGTGGGAGCTCAGTTCGGCAGGCTGCGCCGAGCCCAGGCCGGCGGCCGCGGCCCCGGACACGGCGGCCAGCGAGGCGGCGGCGCGGCCGCTGAGGCCGAGCGCGGCGGGCAGCGGCGTGGCCGAGCCGTTCATGAGCGGCACCAGGGTGGGCGGCACGGCGTGGCCGCGCCGCGGGTTCGGGCTCTGGCGGTTCAGCTCCGGGGGCTCCTCCAGCTTGGAGAAGCCGTTGGGCACCAGGATGCCGTTCACGGGCGGCGGCTGCGGCGTCGGCGGCTGGGCCAGGCCCGCGGCCGGGCGGCTGCCGCCAAAGTCGGAGCCGAGGCGCGGGGGCCGCTCGGCGGCGGCCGCCAGGGGGTAGCGCTCCAGGGCCTGCGGGCCGCGCGGGGTGGCCTCGGGGCCGCCGTGGCCCAGCTGCTGCTGCTGCTGCTGCTGCTGCAGGAGGATGTCCTTGGCCGAGAGCGGCGGCGGCTTGGCGGCGGAGGGGGCCGCGGCGCCGGGCGGGGAGCGGCCCTCCGGGAAGCAGCCGTGCGCCCGCTTGAGCTGCCGCGCCGTCTCGATGACGAACTCGACGCGGTCGGCGCCCTCGTAGTTGACGCAGCCGCGGCACACGGGCTCGGTGAAGTCCCAGATCATGGCCCAGGGCATGCGAGGCAGGTCACACAGGTAGCACGACTGCCGCCGGGACGCGGCCGCCACCGCCACCGCCGCGGCCATGTCCGAGGAGCCCGCGGCGCTGGAGGAGGAGGAGGAGGAGGAGGAGGAGGAGGAGG